>NC_039516.1:12036748-12051271 GCF_003672135.1 Ooceraea biroi
CTAACCTCTCGTATGCCAATAGAGCAGATCGAGATGAAGAGAAAAGTCCCATACGATTTTGCGATATTCGCAATAATAATCCTATACCTCGAGCGGCTCGGCACTTGCCTCCGCGCGCTCTGGATTCGCTTGACTTTAATATGCAATATTTCGATTATTATTGCGAATATCGCAAAATGATATGGGACTTTTCTGTTCATCTCGATCTGCTCTATTGGCATGCGAGAGGTTAGGCGATTATTACGGGACATCCTGTATAAATATCAACATGATATTTCATTTACAGCAATCCAAGAAAACTCACGGTAATGAAACAGAAAAACGTTTCTTTTCACTAAACAGTCATGTTAATTTAACTAAATACATTTAGTATTATTATCAAGAAAATCTGGTAAATTTAACAGAAAGGAATTAATCATGCTCATCTGGTAGTTCCTAAAGGAATTCTGATTCGTCCATTTTCCAACAGACAAACTGGTTGAACCTACCAGATTTCTAATTAATGCAACCAGATTTTTTTTTAGTGTGTAGTTGCCTCGTTAGAAACTATCATTTTATGGCCCATTCTCATTTCTACGAATGCAATAATCGATTAATGCTTGTAAGAGAAAAGTTCCAGTCGGCGAACACTTTCCGTGAGAAATGCTCGAATGCGAGCAAGATTAATCGCAAAGTCGACGCGATGAATCTTACGACCAAGCGAATCATCCCCGCTCAATAAATTGTTGGCTCCTGTGTGTCGCATATATCGGTGGTCTCTTTTTTCTCTTCCCTCTCGTTTGGCTCGACGCTCGTCATTGCTCGAAATATTGACTCTTCGGGCTAATCCGGCACTTTTATCGCGGCACAATCTCGCCGGATCGCATCGAAACCTCGTGCTCATTAGCAGAACGTGGCAGCGCTTGCATGGTCCATTATGAGCGCGCTGCGCGATGTGTTAAGAGGCCATTTTGCACTTGCAATAATAATTTATAGCTCTCGTGGCGGCAGTAATTTGCGGCGGCGATCGTCGAGAAATGCAGCGCTCCACAGAGAAACAGAGACAGAGACCGAGAGAGAGAAAGAGAGAGTCCTGAATTTTTCAAATCAATCTTCCTGGCCTCGACGGCGCCCAAAGCCGTCCCGCGGCGAACCGGAGATGAACGCGCGCTCGGAACGGAGGACAAGGCTCAAAGAATGACTTGTTCCCTCGCAAAAATAGCCGGCGCGATACGAAAGTAAGCAAACCGTCGCGTGCACACGTACGATCCCCGTTATTCGCGTCGTTCCCGAACGTTTATCTCGCCCGATAGATCTAATCTCCCATGGCGTTTCCCCTAAAGTAGACCTAGCAGGCCTTATTTACCGACTCAGATACAAAGGTGCGACTTACAAGGAACTAACACAACTGTCCCTCACCGATTTTGATGGGCTTTGGATACGTTGTAGAGCATCGAAAAATATTAGACCCCTATTTTTTAGCTGCGTATCTCAACGTTTAGGGGTTGAAACAGCCCCTCGAAGATGGGGGTAAATTAAAAAATTTGACATTTCGAAAATGTGAATACACCGTTGTAAAGAGTATAAAATACTATAAAACTCTTGTATAAAACATTTTTCATATATCTTATATTTCAAAGATATTCGCTAAAATGAAAAAATTCATTATCTTCGAGGGCTGTTTCAACCCCTAAACGCTGAGATACGCAGCTAAAAAAAATAGGGTCTAATATTTTTCGATGCTCTACAACATATCCAAAGCCCATCAAAATCGGTGAGGGACAGTTGTGTTAGTTCCCTTGTTAGTATTATAAAACGGAACGACGTGCGGTGAGTAACGAACCAGCCAGAATGGTGGAATCGTTATGCCTTCATTAATCGGTTCAATCATTTTATCGTTATCACTTTCGCGGCGGACGTGGTTCCCCCTGATCCCGGGTAATAATTTTTCCTTTCGCCGTTCTACGAGTTCCCTGAGTAGTAACGTACCGCGTACGAGGCGCATCTGAAACACATCCGCGGGCTTGAATTTCCGGTTAATCGCGTTAATCAAGAGAGAGAGGAAGAGAGATAGAGACACGCGATTCGAATTTTTCAGTCGCGTCGGTAAAGCCCGGCGTGTTCATCTTCGTGACGACGGAAAAGAAAAGAAGACGCGGGATATTTATCCGTTGGATTCCGCGCGTATTTATCAATTCTATATCGGTGAAACTACTCATCGGAGGCCCCCCTTTTCCCACTGCGCGTCCACGTTATTCAGCTACACTCCGACGATTCGTGAGGATCGAGGATCGCGCAGCCGGTCCGCGTTCCGTCCCGACTGGTTCCGTGAGAAGCTCCAGGTTCCTACTCCCCGTCGTCCACCTTTCTCTCCCCTCGCCTCCCCGCACCACTCCCCTCGCCCTAGATCTCCATCCAGCTTCCCGTTCACCTCTTTCGACGACGCGCGATCTTATTCTTCGGCTACGTTCGCGCTCGCGCGCGTCACTCTTCTCGGCGACGACCTCCTCGTGTCGTCGTCAACGTCAGTGTGGCACTTGGTGAAATCTAAACGGCGCCAAGTTTACACTCGGTGGTTCGGCGACCTTCCTGGTCTACCTGGCCGCGTGGATTGCCGCCGCTCGTGCACGTTCTCCGCCGTTTCTCGCTTCCCTTTCTCTCTTTTTCTCGGCCGTTTCCGTCTCCCGCGGCGAACTCGCGCGATGATAAGACCCGGGCTTTTATGCTGAGTCGAGTAAAACGTGGTAGCCGCTCGGTAGCGGAATTGATAAGCGACCAACGGCTGCATCGATGCTATTGCCGGCGTCGTCAACATCATCGTCATAGTCGTCGTTCTCGGCACGAATTTGGATTCCGAGCGGAAATGACGACGAACAGCCGGCGTGACACCCGCGAAGAGCCGTTTCCGGATCTTGCAACGTGCGCGCGTGCTTTTAATAACGACGGCGATGACGAGAATAGCGGCGGGGAAGACGAGACGACGCGTTAACGCTACCGAGAGACTCCTTCTTCGCGGTGCGACTTACTGATGCGGAAACGAACGCGTTCGGCAGGACTGCGCAGCGAAACGAGCCCCGCCGTAAATTGCACATCAATGTCACGCATCGCAAAACAGCCGTGCTCGCGCGCCGCCGATTAAAGATATCTTTGCGTGCTATATGTATAGTGAGCGCGCGGTCGAGCGCAGTGGCAACTAAAAATAACGTATTTACGACGACCATCGATATCGCTCCGCGCTCGGCCTCCCTCGCGAGGGAGCACTCACTTTTATCCCGACTGGCGTATCCGTGCCTTGGGACTTGGGCGTGAAATTTTCATTGACCCACCCCGCGCTTCGTTTGTCAAAAGGGAGACCCGAGTTTCGCGCGGAAACTCGATGCTGGCGAACGCTGACGCGTAGAAGCAGCCGCGAGCAGCGCGGCTCGATTCGATTCGTCACGGGCGAAAAATACGAGACGGTCCCGAGAGTACCGGAGCGGCGTTAATCGCCGAAAATAATTAATCGATAACGCACGTTGAATCGATCGCCCCGGGAAGAAGAAGAGGCAAGTCTCGAAGTCGTTTCGGTCGCTTGCATAATTGACGATCACGTCACTCGGTCGTCCGACCGCGATTTCTGCGAGAGCCAATCCTTATCGGACGTGACTTCGCTCCGTCGAAGGCGCGATCGGGAGACCTCGCGAACCTCGCCCGAGGTCTTTAACCGATTTCAGCTGTTTATCGACACCTGAGGCGATTAATCGGCGTCGATTAACCCTCCCCGCGATCACTCCTGTCGCCGTTCAGCGAGAGCTGTACGACGGAAAGCAATCTAAATCGAAACAATCCGCTGGCGAACATGAGCGTGAGAAAAGCGGAGGCGCGCGACTTTCTCTCGAAAACTTCGCCGTTTCACGTGTACTTTGTTCAACGTCTCATTATGGAAAGGCGTATTAGTAGGTGTTAAATGCCAAAGAGAAAAGGGAGAAATAAAGTCTCCGGAACGAGTATCACACTGACTCGCGTGTACACTCGGGAATTCACGCGCGACCACGGCATCGCGAACTTTCAATTGTGCCAAGATAAGATAACACTGTTTTCTTTCACGCTAACACGCTTTTCACAATTTCGCAGCTCGCTCAACAAAGATCGTTATTCCGTCAATAGCTTGAATCATAGAACAAACGTTAGGTAACGCGGATTCGCGTGCGAGAGCGCTTTGTTGGGAACTCAAGAGTTTACGTTCCAGTTATTCCGCGGTATAAATATTTTATAATTAACACACGGCCTTCTCTCCCTCTCTCTGTCTCTTTTCTCATCGCACGAACGTAGCGTACGCGTAATTGAAATTTAAATCAACGCGAGCGGCGGGGGCGAGGCCCCCTTTTTCCGCGGCGCGGAATTACGCACAATTCCCGTGCTCGTCCCAAGAAATTTAACGCGTCGAGACGCGCGAGGCGCGCCGTTTTATCGGAGGGATGATAAATTGAAGAAGATAAGTCCGCGCGAGCGAGCCCGGCTTCTCGTTCATTGTGCGCGCGTACGGTGCAAGATACGTGCGTACGCGCCGAGACGGACTTGTAATATTCCGAGAGAGATGATCGAAGAATGGGTTGCGAGCCGAGCCCGAGTCGACGTGTCCCGAGTTGCCTGATGAAGTATAATTGGCGGCGTGATTGGTTTTCCAACCTTTCACTAATGTGAACGATTAGAGGGATAGATAAGTGAAACGCGCGAGGCATTCGCGACCCGGCCTTTGCCGAGCGAGTGAGCGATTAAAACTTCGCTCGCTCCGCGCGTCGGCGTCGTGCGGAGCACCGCCCGTGTTTTCAAGCGGAATTTACGATTACGCGGCGAGGATCGATCGATGTTACCTTTCGCTATGAGACGATTGACGCGAGAGAAGCAAGGCTCCGCTCGATGAAGATGTTCGTCGGAAAATTGCCGGCCGAGATCTTTCATTAGCCGCTTCGTCCGAGTGTCAATCTGTTCCTCCACGAGAACGCTCCTTTGGATTAAACGCGGATTGAACAGCAGCGGCGAGTGGATTTAATTCAGTGAAATTTTCATTGGATTTATTTAACAGGGAGTGTCCATTTATTTATTTATTTATTTATTTAAGATCGCAACACAGGATATTGTATGTCGGTTTTGAACAGAAAAATGAACGATGAAGTAAATGCCCGAGAGCTATCTACACTGTCGGCTTGTAAACATTGTAAATTAACTGAATTAGAACATGACATGTTACGTGTATCACTTATGCAAGCCGTCGTTAATTAAAATAGGGAATAAAGCTCGCTAAGCACGCGCTAATTTATGAAAATGCCAATTAAAAAACGTGCGCGCGCGAGAGAGGGAGAAAGATGTCTATTATCGGAAGCAGCCTTTCCGAGATTGGAATCGCAAAGTGTCGGTTTAGCCGACCTGCGAAAATGTCGAGTCGCACGAAAAAGCAAGCCAAGGTAATAAAGTGGTTACGGCTGGTTTATGGAAGCATCAGGGTGATAATGATATCGCCGCGCACGCAATGCGAGAAACCGTTTTACTCCGTTGTTACATAATTACCGAGCGTAATTCTGCCGGTTCGATGCAATTATTAAGAGACGATAACGAGCGTATCGGATAATAACCCGCGTATAGATAGCAGAAATATTAGAAACCGGTTGCGTCGAAGACGCGAGACGCTCCGGCTCGCGGAACGGAAATGAGCGTTTTGTGGAAACGCGAGTGCCTCGTCATTTTCCGGCGAGCTGCTCGGCAAAAACATTATTATTGCAGAATCATTGAATATCGGATCGTGTAGCAAAGTAATCCCGGATTTTTTGGACGAAACCGAGCAAGCTTCACGTGATCAAAGTTCTCCAAGCGCGCCCGAGTCGAAATTTTAGTTCTACATTGAACCTCGAATTCTTCATTTGAGGCGTTACTCAGCGTCTATTTAGCTACTACTTTAACACTAAAATATGTCCGAAATTTCCTTTTTTGCCGCTAGAGCCTCAAAGCAGGTTACGATCAAGATTATAGCCGAATGTTGCGGGGTCAAAATAGCATCTTAACATCTGTTTGTAGGAGTTTGAGTTTCAATGTAAGAGTTCTAGGTTCTATTTTCCTAAAAGTAGGTTCGCACGACTGCTAAAAGCATTAAAGTAGGCGCAAAATTTCGACTCGGGATATTCCGTGACACAGCCCGAGTCGAAATTTTAGTTCTACATTGAACCTCGAATTCTTCATTTGAGGCGTTACACAGCGTCTATTTAGCTACTACTTTAACACTAAAATATGTCCGAAATTTCCTTTTTTGCCGCTAGAGCGTCAAAGCAGGTTACGATCAAGATTATAGCCGAATGTTGCGGGGTCAAAATAGCATCTTAACATCTGTTTGTAGGAGTTTGAGTTTCAATGTAAGAGTTCTAGGTTCTATTTTCCTAAAAGTAGGTTCGCACGACTGCTAAAAGCATTAAAGTAGGCGCAAAATTTCGACTCGGGATATTCCGTGACACAGCCCGAGTCGAAATTTTAGTTCTACATTGAACCTCGAATTCTTCATTTGAGGCGTTACACAGCGTCTATTTAGCTACTACTTTAACACTAAAATATGTCCGAAATTTCCTTTTTTGCCGCTAGAGCGTCAAAGCAGGTTACGATCAAGATTATAGCCGAATGTTGCGGGGTCAAAATAGCATCTTAACATCTGTTTGTAGGAGTTTGAGTTTCAATGTAAGAGTTCTAGGTTCTATTTTCCTAAAAGTAGGTTCGCACGACTGCTAAAAGCATTAAAGTAGGCGCAAAATTTCGACTCGGGATATTCCGTGACACAGCCCGAGTCGAAATTTTAGTTCTACATTGAACCTCGAATTCTTCATTTGAGGCGTTATTCAGCGTCTATTTAGCTACTACTTTAACACTAAAATATGTCCGAAATTTTCTTTTTTGCCGCTAGAGCGTCAAAGCAGGTTACGATCAAGATTATAGCCGAATGTTGCGGGGTCAAAATAGCATCTTAACATCTGTTTGTAGGAGTTTGTGTTTCAATGTAAGAGTTCTAGGTTCTATTTTCCTAAAAGTAGGTTCGTACGACTGCTAAAAGCATTAAAGTAGGCGCAAAATTTCGACTCGGGCGACGCAACAATTTGACTTGACATCACCAGTGTACCCGCTATTTCCCGAGCACGTTGCACGTTGGGTATTTTGGATCGATGGTTTCATTTGGAAAATCCGGAGTTACTTCTTACACAGTCCTGATGCATTCTGTCTTCTATCGTCATAAACGTCACAAACATCGAGCACCCCTCGGCACCGCTCGAGCGCGCGTTCACAGCACCGCTCGGCGTAAATCGGGGTAAATCGCACGAGCGAGACACCTCCGGTTTTCGATTTAAACTGCCGCGTTCATTTGCGCCCGGCCGAGCACCAGGTCCGAAATTAATCAAACGGAAAATCCGATTAACCCCTCGGCCGCGATCCGGCCTCGACCATAGTCGTGGGCGATTCGCGAGCATTATGCGAGGCCGAAATTCCGGTTAAATCGTTTTGCCGACCCCGTCGAGCGAATAATGCGCGGCTACTTGCGGAAGAATCACCCGCGGGAAAATCCCGGGCCGTTGTTTTCCGGCGGGACGATTTTCCGGGATCTTCGGGGAAAGAGCAATTTGGGAGATGGACGTTTCTCTTTTTTTCCTTCTGCGCTCCGGACCGCGCGCGGAACTGATCGAAATGCAATCAGCTCGCGAATGTCGGGTTCCCATGTTTTACACGCGGCGTATTTTATCGCCCTGGCGTAGATCAGCGCGTAAACGTAACGAGGAACCTGTTCGTGCGCGCGGCATCATCCGCCGGATCGGCGAATGTTACGAACGTGCGAAATGGTCGAAACCTGATTTACGACGCAATTCATAACAATCGCCGTGGTCTCGTGTGTCATTGTGTAATTAAACAACGCCGGGAATTACGATGCACTTTTAATCCTGTTGACGGATTTTCGAGTGGTGCCATTCGTTCGACGGGCCACTCCGAGAGAAAAGATGAGTCAAATATTCAGGAAATACATTAAATTAATTGAAACTGGAGCAAATTTGGATTAAACGGCTATTTGTGGGAAACAAATGTTTAACGGCTCATTTAACATCCTTTTATCCGCGGGGAATTGTTTTGCAGTGTACCTGAATTATTTATCGCTGTGTACAAAATGGAAAATAACTAAACTTTTCAAAATGCAAAACGCAAAGCTCAAAGTCCACGAATTCGCAGCTTCGCTGCACATAGCTGCGATGTAAATATGTATTCGATTCTCTTTGACTCCGTAAATTTTCACAGGATAAACTGTCTAGGATAACAGAATTTACTTTTCAGTGTTTCCGAGATTTCATTTTTATCAAAACGGTTTCGAAAAGAAAAAATGCAAATTTTATTCATGATGTAACAGATTCTGCAAATCCGACGGTATTATCGTTATAATCCCGGAAATGCAATCTTCTGAAAATATACTAGAAGCCGGCCGCTTCTTCCGCAAAGCGCTTTACACGAAGGATTTAGGGAAGCGCGGTTCTTTCGGTGAAATCCTATCCCGTAGTTGCACAAGCACTCGCTTCGATTGGATAAAGCAAGGACAAGTGACGGGTATTAAACACTTCTCTTGCACGTGTTACACGATCCGGCCAGACGATCAAACCGCCTAACAATAAGAGAATATTCTGCGAATAAAATAAAATAATAATGAGAGAGTAAAATGAAAATGAGAGAAATTTGCCGTTTCTTCCGTGTGTGGAGCTGACGTAAATTAATCCAAAGATCGGTTAAAATTCGCGATATTAATATTAATAAATGTAAATATAAATACTAAAATTTAACCAACGATTCTAATGAATGCTTTGTGTTTTATCTTACGACTAATGTAACGTAAATATTGATAAAACGACGAGAGAACAATGAGTATCAGTCATCCGCGTCATCAAACGGAAAATTAACAAATGGCTCGTAATTAAGTACATAAAGATACGTTAAACACTACCTCTGTCTATTTATCCACTTTAAGCTACTACACCCACAGAAAAGATTTCTGGACTTAATGCTATTACTCTTTAATCTATCATAAAATAAGATCGCTATAGCGACAATCATATTTATTATTGAAAAGAAGCATATTTTAATCTTGAATAGAAAATTCGAAAATCTAGATTAAAATAATCTTGGTGCTATCTCATTAATTTTCTCAGAAGAATTTAGATACAAATTTGTAGCAAGTTCAAAATATTCTTGATTTAAGAATATTGTGAGATCTAAAAGACATCTTATTCTATTCTTCTAAGAGAATTTGTAGAATCTGCACAAAACGGCCAATATTTATGTGTTGCAATCGAAAATCGGGAAAGTGTTTCTGTTATTTACAATGAATAAGTGCAATACTCTACAAGAAATATTAAAAGATATAGAAATGTAAGTAAGTATATACAATAGAGACATTTCCATATCTTTTAATATTTCTTGTAGAGTATTGCACTTATTCATTGTAAATAACAGAAACACAGAAACACTTTCCCGATTTTCGGTTGCAACACATAAATATTGGCCGTTTTATCGGAATAAAGGACGCAGAAGCGCCGAGTCGACGAGCGACTGTGAGAAAATGATGCGTCGACATCGACAAAGCCTACTATAAAGTGGCGCTAATATCAAATTATTCTACATACAAGAATATATAAGCATAAATTTGTATACGTTACTCTTGTCTCAAGACAGTAAGACAATGTTATTTAATTCGAGAGAGAAGAATAGAAATTACTGATTTAAATTAAAAATTGTTTTATTTTCATATTTTTTATACTTGTAATACGATTAAATTAGTCACGAATATTTTTCGTCTTGTTATCAGAAATCCTTTCTGAGGGTGTAGTTTCATTTCTTCTTTATCTCATCTCTTTTTTTATAAACAGTGATAACAGATGCATTGGCAGATGTGCAGATTGAGTGCAGTGACAGCGAGATCCGGATTCTGACTTATAATCCGATAACGAGTGACTCAAGCGTCCACAAATGGCGATGCAAAGGGGGCCTGGAAAAAGATAGGGCACACACGACCATTCGCTTCCTTCGTGCAATTCTGCACAATTCTCTTTGTAATTTTTTCTCCGCTTTACTCGCTTTGTTTTTCCATTCTCCGAAATGATAAGGACCGACTCATGCCGGACGACGCAGATATCGTATCACTGATTACCTATAGTTACCAGTCGCCGCCATTGTTACTTTCTACATGTATTCAGGATATTGCACAGAATTTCATATTAAATCAAAGAATCAAATCTCACGAATAATTTTGCAAATCATTAAATAAAAATTAAACTCTGCGATTTAATTAAACCGAAAATTGAGATCAACACGATCTCCATAAAGAAAAGAAATCAGTACTTCAATTAATATGTTAAAAATGAAGTGCGCCAACATCAATCAATCTCAGCTAATGACTCGATTATGCGCGCGCGAAAATTCTGGATCGCGATCGATAATGAAAAGCGTAAATCTCACAGAAGCTGGAAAGCAACGAGGTGACTCGCGGCAGACTGCAAAATTCACTCCCCGCGGCTCTCATGGCGCTCTAACATTTATCGGGATTGTTTGCGAAACCGGTTAATGTTCTCGCGTGCAAGGAGAGCGCGCGGCGGGGAGATCGCGCGCGTTAAGGGGAACAGGCGCGGAATAATAATGATCTCGCATCCGCACGCGCGTTGCCGTAATCCGCCCGAGCGGCCGCGAACACGCGCGCGCGCGCGATCCCGAACTTCACTTCGACGCTTCTTCGACTTGCAGCGCGATCCGGTGTCCGCTCGAGGACGTCAGTACGTACGTCACGTAAGTCGCGTAAAATACGGACTCGCAATGGCACACGTCGTAGCAACAGGCGCATTTGCCATTACAATTCGATGCCTCCATTTGTATCATCCGTATATCAGGTCAGACCGGCTGCGGGGAATGCAGATTTTGCACTCGACGGGGAGGAACGCATGCAAACATCAACAATTTTTCATCAATAATTATTTCGTATCGGACGATGTAAAACATTTGTTATGTTTCGCGATAGACAGAGACAGAGAAAGAGAGAGAGGGAGAGGGAGGTGTACGCGATATTTAAAACAGCGCAAGCTGTAACGTGGTATTAACGCTTGATCGCTTACGCGAGAGCCACGCACGAATCGCCCGGTAATTATATCCCGCACGCCCGTCATTGCGAGAACTATCCTTCCCCTCCAGCGTGCTTCTTTTTTTTCCTTTTTTTTCTTCTGTTCGGCGCGTATTTTGTACTTTCTTCGCTCCAGATTAGCGTTCTCGCGCGGTAATTGTATATATCGCGGGCTAAGAAAATTGCGCCGGTGCGCGGGGATATCACGTGCAAAGAGCCTCTGTCAATCAGCGTGCTCGTCATAATCGAGGTGTGCACCGTACGTCATAATTTCGCAATCTCGCGCTTACATTCCGTTACGCGCACCGTTGCGCTACCAAATTCCGCGCTGCCATTTTCCCTTCTTTCATCTTTTACTACTTCGAGTATCGCTCCGCAAGTGTTAACACTTATTATTTTTTACTGTAAATATTAATCTATCCTAATCAATTATTTGATTTCTTTCGTTTTGTTAGTTTTCCTATGTATTTTAATCACGAATTCTGATTAAGCCCTTTCGGAGATTCCTTACAATTAGAGAGTTCGTTGTATACTAATACCTGAGGCAATCCTTTGCAGTCAATCGATCATTCCTGATTCGGACTCGACGAAGCGCAGGACAATGGACGCGCTTGAGGCATTCGTCATCGCGAGATAAGACGTCGTCGTCGTTGTCGGCGATTCCGGTGTCACCGCGCGAAATTTATCCGCGCAACGAGGTAGCGCAACCGACGAGAGAGACTGCTTCTTTTTTTTCTACTGCGCCACGCAGCGCTGTACGAGCGTGACTATTTTTACGATTTAACGCGGCAGAGTCACGTGCCAAGCCCGAAAAAATGCTGCGCTCATACGCCGGTTACCTCTGACGCACTCGAGAGCGATTGCATCGCCCGTGTGCAGGTGACATATTTATAGGTCAGAGCGAGGCGATCTCTTCTCTCGCAAATCGTCCGGCAAAAAGCGAGATCGATCGCAAACTCGACGGCGCGCGATTGACGATCAGCAAAAAACTTACACGCGATAACTTAGTAGGTCACGTAGGAACGGAAAGGATCCTTCTGCGGGAGATAATGCGAGAGATCATAGAAATTAATGCCGACATCTTTCAACATATTTTCCTTGACTTGCACTTCCCGAAGATTTCTCTATTTACGAGACGACGATTTACAGGCGGCGATAATAAAAGTTTATAATCTCAGAAAATTGTATTGAAATCTCCCGTCGATACGGACCGTCCCGAGAGGCAACGATCGTTACGACAGAGAAAATGAAGGGAAATTGCCAGCAAGCGCGAAAAGTTTCCCGATCGTCGGAATGCAACGTAATTATTTTTCAATGCCACGCGGCTTCGCTAACGGGCTCTCTACGCCACGGACGAGTTACGCTTATTATACAACAATAAGAGCAACAATAAGGTTACCCGCATTACGCCACTTTCTCCCGGCCGATGGTGTCGAACGACGGTAAGTGCACGGCCGGGCTGTGCTCATAAAATCCCGTCGTTCAGGACAATTCTGATTGAATCTCGCCGCCCGTCGTGACGCGGAAATGTACACCCACAGAAAAGATTTCTGGACTTAATGCTATTACTCTTTAATTTATCATAAAATAAGATCGCTATAGCGACAATCATATTTATTATTGAAAAGAAGCATATTTTAATCTTGAATAGAAAATTCGAAAATCTAGATTTAAATAATCTTGGTGCTATCTCATTAATTTTCTCAGAAGGATTTAGATACAAATTTGTAGCAAGTTCAAATATTCTTGATTTAAGAATATTGTGAGATCTAAAGACATCTTATTCTATTCTTCTAAGAGAATTTGTAGAATCTGCACAAAACGGCCAATATTTATGTGTTGCAATCGAAATCGGGAAAGTGTTTCTGTTACTTACAATGAATAAGTGCAATACTCTACAAGAAATATTAAAAGATATGGAAATGTAAGTAAGTATACAATAGAGACATTTCCATATCTTTTAATATTTCTTGTAGAGTATTGCACTTATTCATTGTAAATAACAGAAACACAGAAACACTTTCCCGATTTCGATTCAACACATAAATATTGGCCGTTTTATCGAATAAAGGACGCAGAAGCGCCGAGTCGACGAGCGACTGTGAGAAAATGATGCGTCGACATCGACAAAGCCTACTATAAAGTGGCGCTAATATCAAATTATTCTACATACAAGAATATATAAGCATAAATTTGTATGTTACTCTTGTCTCAAGACAGTAAGACAATCTTATTTAATTCGAGAGAGAAGAATAGAAATTACTGATTTAAATTAAAAATTGTTTTATTTTCATATTTTTTATACTTGTAATACGATTAAATTAGTCAAGAATATTTTTCGTCTTGTTATCAGAAATCCTTTCTGAGGGTGTATGTTTGAACCGGGGAAAACAACGATAAACCATCGCCAATGAAATTATGCAGCGAGATTACGCTTCGAAAGTTAATAAGAACATTCTACCGGCAACACGAGCGCAATTTATCTTCGGCTTCATTATTCAGCTTCGGGAATGGACAAGATGTTTTTATCGATAACGAGCAAGGTTTAATTATTCATCCAAACCGAATATTCCTCATGCTAATGAACAAAATGAGACTTTATAAATACGTTTGTTGCTGTTTATTAACAGTTGTCAGCTGTTACCTTAGAGAGTTTGGTACGGGATTACCGTTGGTCTTCCACTGGTTGGGATCTTTTTAAATGGAACATGGTCTGACTCGTGAAAAAAAAGCGTGTATCGGTAATCTCCTAAAATAGCATTGCACGATGAATACGATTTATAGACGCTCCACTGTTTTGTTGCAGACTGTTCCGATATCCTATTATATTAATGACAGTTTATTCGGTCATCTCGCGGAGCTTGAATTTTTCTTGATTAATGTATCGGGCATCACTATCAACTACTATCTACGAATTAAAAATGAGTACTCGCGTAATTGCTTGATGACGCTGAAAATTAATTAGTCAAACTTCAAATCAAATCGTGATTTAACGTCAGCTTGATTCAACGCTCGCTGCAATTCGGAAATCACGTTCCACGATCGTCGAGGTGACAGAATATTTTCATCTTTCAATATCAGTCTATTCTCGACTTCCGCTCGAATTTTCCATCGGCTGAGAGAGCGCATTGAGCGCGCGCGGGTTTCGATTTCAAATGAGCGTTAAACGGCACGCTACACATGCACACACGTACGAAATAAACGAGTTAACCGATACGATTGACGAGCGCGCGGTTTATTCTCGGCGTTTTGATATTTCGTCGCAGTGCAACACACTCGCCAACGCTCGGTCGCGTCTCGCGGCGAGACAATGATGATAATATTGCTAGTTACATGCGCTTTCATCTCACGAATCAAGTGAACTGAACCACCGCGGAAAACCTCAACGAAAC
>NC_039516.1:13551371-13721257 GCF_003672135.1 Ooceraea biroi
TTTTGCAGCAGACTCGATTATTGTTGCATAAGTGATCCAGGCAAGGTAGAATATAGAAATTCTCAATATTCCAAAAGCAATGAACTTTATTTAGTGGTTTCAGTCTTTATTGGTAAGTCCAGCTGCTGATTTGCTTATTCATTTAAGCTTATTTGTATGTCGCGTCTATTTATTCGCAAAATATCGAATTCTACACGATCATTATATTCCATCGTACTTCGATAGCTCGATCCGGTGCGCGAGCAATTTGTCGTTGCTCCGCCTGTGCAACCGCTTTCAAACAGCGTCTCGTGTCGGCGTCTGAGAAGTTGCCTGCCTCCAGGCGCATCGAGGGGCCGCAGCGGTTCTCAATCGTCTTTGTCGCTTTCAAAACTCGCTGGGCATTCAACTAAATCGTGTCCATCCGGATTAGCTCAATGATTTCGTAGAAAATCTCTAAATGCCATTTCAGGACTCGTTGAATGACACGAGCGTCATTATTTTTACAGGTGAATCCGGGAAGCAAGGCAGCTCAGCAGGGGGTGAGAGAGGGTGATCTGATCAGTAACATTAACGGGAGGAGCACCCGAGATCTGACCAACAGCGAGGCGCACGCTCTGCTGCGTAACTCTGGGGAACAGTTAAAGCTCGGTCTCAACCAGTAAGCTTTCTTTACTTTCTGTTCTATTAACATAAAGTAATGAAGTGGAGCTTTAAGCGCTCCATTTATCTCGATTAGGATTCTGTTTTATTTTTATCCTTTGCGTTCCGTCGCAGGGAGAATACCGGCTCGCCGAAGAGGAGGATCTACAAGAGCAGTCTGCAGGAGAATACCACCACCGAGATCCACAACAGTAAGTATCCGCACTGCACCGCGATGAGTTCACCCCGTTTGCGAGAGTGGAATCGTCATTCCTTCTCATTTCTGTGCCGCAGAGATCACCACGAGGACCACCACGACCACGCGCACACGAACGGAAGCGGAAAAGAACGTCGCCAGTAAGTTTCCGCTATTTCTTCGATACGATCGTTGACTCCGTCGTGATTCCGATAGATAGAAATGGGTGTTTTAGCGTGATTGAAAATTGCACTCACGCTAAACGCGCAGAATGGAAACGATCGACAAGCTTCATATACAGATGTACATCAGGGATTAATAATTAGCAGGCTGCGCCTTCCGGCGAATGTATCGGGCGATTCATGATTAATTAAGTATAATGCCGAATTTATGAGCACTTTCCAATTAATCGCGCGGCTGTTTGAGCAACGAGCGTCGCCGCATCCGTTATCGATTCCCGATTAATCCCGCGTGATACCAAACGTCGGACCGCGCTCGCCATTTTCCAATTAATTTTTAATGCATCTAACTCGGCGCATTTTATAGGCACGCGGCCGTAATTGCGGCGCTGGTAATCGGAGCAATTTCGGCGGAAGTAACGCGATTAAATCCCAGATAGAGCGATCGCGTCGTCGCGCGAGGTAACCGGCCGAATTTTATCGGGCTGCCGAACTGGTCGTGTTGGTCGGCATTTCTAGTGATCGTAATGCCTGATGATAATAATCCCAATTTCCGCGGCACAGCCTCCGCAACTTACGTATGTTTGAGCGATCATCGTTCGGTGATCGTCGTTCTCGTCACTCGTGCGTCGTGGATCCAGTACATCGCGGGGCCCAGAAATTACCCACGCATGACTGCCGGTGTTTGGCTGAGCACAATAATCCTGCCAGTTAACTGAGCGTACAATGCGCGTAGTTTAATTATCTCCGATGATCTCAATGGCGAACAATGGCGGCCGCCTGTTCCTTTATGCGCCGCAAACCGCGGCGACCGAAGTTGGCTAGCCGGTGACATTTCGATCAAATCGATCTCTTTCCTATTCGATACTCGCCCCAAAATTCAACGATTTGACAAAAGGTGGGAAAGGACAACTTGTTCCTTCCGATAATTAAATTTTTCATCATCAATCAAACTGGCTCTTGGTTTCTTGTTTTGACGGCTTATGGCGATTTCAGGATTAAAACGGGCAAATCCTGGAGATCGTACGATTACGCACGTACGGGAGATATTGATTTTATTTGGAAAGCTGAGAGCTGAGTTAGCGAGATCGGCTTACCTCTCCCTCATTGTCGGTAATTAACTTGGTTTCCATTCTTCAAATCCGGATAATGATGGATCTATGATAGGTACAATGTATGACGTGTACGCGCAAATGCGTCGATCATCCCACTCTCTCTCTCTCTTGGTCGCGTCATTACCGTGGCTTTTTCTCCAAATTGCCGTTCGTCGTCGCGGTACAGTGCACATCGAGACGAGACATACCCACGCTTTGCACTCTCGTGTGTGCGTATGTGTGTGTATATCTTCCTTTCTTCACGCACACGCGACACACCTGTCCCCGGTTCGCATGTACGCGACTCACCTACGATGAGACACCTGCCACCACAACGACACGGGGCAATTTCGCGCCGAGGCGCACCCTCGGCTCTCCAAGAAGGCCCTACGTCGAGGAGGCGACCCTCTTCTTCTCTTGTTCTTCCTTTTCGAGGCTGCCTGCGACCCACCTTCTCGTTTAGTATCAGGGAACGTCTTGTCGAGCGCGCCGCGCGCTGAGTAATCGAATTTCGGACGGCGTTGCGTTGTTCGTCTGTTTAAAAAAGGAAAAAAGGAAGAAAACGGGAAAAGGGAAATTCACTCGTGCGTTTAATCGAATCGAAGGAAATTTCGGGTGCGAGGATTCGGCGTCGATCGTGCCGTCTTCCGCCGAGGAAACTAGTAACAGCAAATTGTGGAGCAACGGTAGAACAACATGAATATCACAGTACAGTGTAGATCTTGCACGACGGTACGAGTCGCGTAATCTCTTTTCCGAAACGTGAAACGTGATCTGATGGAACACAACTTCGTAATGACGTGAGATGAAAGGAGGCGAGAGGCAGCGAGAGAGCAGAGCCGCAAAGAGCCGTTGACAATTACGCAATCTACCGCCTGAATTTGTCTTTTCATCAAATTCGACCAGTGTAATACGCTCGGCGATCAAATGAATGTTTGAGCGGGCGTAAAATGGCAACATCAATGAGCATTCAATCAGGAAATGCACACAGCCGCAGGGATGCCTGGCGACGCGGATGACGCGATCGTCGACAATACGCACATTATTCGATGGTACAATAGTCGCGGATCGCTGTTTAACGAATCTCCGCACGGTTGCGTAATAAGGAAGAAAAGAGCGCGCCGGTGAATTCGCCGAGACGAATCGCGCAACGAAAGCTGGATTCCACAATTTGAAACGGATCGAGTCCGGAAGTCCATAATCGAAACAGGAACGAGGCGATCAACGCGGCAAAGTCCGAATGAGTAAAGCGAATGTGAACGGATCGAGCCAAATAAAGCCAAAGACCAAGAGCTGACGATTTTCTGCAAAGATGAGGCTCTTTGACTGTAGCCTGTGCTTGACGACGCTGAACCGGCGGCGCTCGTCGCGACGCCGAAGCTGCGACACGACAGATCCGCTGGTGATGACGAAAAGACCGGCTACTCGTCGTCGTCGACGTTATCGGCGCCCGGAATCCTCGCAGGGGGTCACCTCATCGCGATCCAGCACCCGATTTCTGAACGTGATGCGTACTCTCGGCATGAGAACGAGTAGCACAAAGTTGGAGACACCGAAATCGAGGAAGCTACTCGCCGACGAGGTCAGATCGCGACGCGTGGGAATCCCGGGGACGCTTAATGGGGTTCACCTGAGGGGAAGGCGGAAGCACTCCGTGGAAACGTCGGTAGGCAACGACACTGGACAGGAAGGAGCCGATCTTGCCGGAAGAAGAACCGGCGAGCTCGAGCGTGAATACCACGAGCACCTGGAAGCGCTCAAATTCCTCATCGACCCGCCGCCGTGTTTCCGCAACACGGAGACCCAGCAGAACTTTGAGAACAAGCTGAACAGCCTGGATCTCAGACTGATGAACACCGTGGCGATTCCCAATGAAATTCCCATGGCGAACGGGTATCGAGACGCCTCAATGAGAGGTCTCAACAGATTCTGCCGGAGTTGGGGCTCCATTCGCGAGAACGGTGTCCCGAAAGATCTCGGAAGATCCTACGTGGACACTCTGGACCGCACGATGATCGATCTGTTCGCCAGAGCGCCGATCTTGAAGAGCAGGCAGGGCGAACAGGTGCCCGCGCGTGAGAACAAAACCGTTCGCTTCAAGGATGAGGTTGAACGCACGGAAACCTGTGTCGGACAAGGATTGAGACGCGAGGGTGAGGGTTGCGAGGCCGAGGGGGTGGGAACAGATAATCGTGTAAAGATGGAAATCCTGAAAGAGGGACCGGACGTACGTCGGGATGTTGTTGGAACACCGCAGGGCAGTTCGAACGTGCCCGATGTCGAGACGAGGAACGGTAGGTGACGATTAAATCTCATTGGGGCGGCTTATAGTATAGGGGATTTCACGCAGGTGAAGGCAAGCGCGCCCGCATAAATATTCATAAAATCCCCCGCTGAATTTTATGGATGAATAAACGTTATTTAAATAATACAATCAGCACGCGCGACGAATGGAAGGTACCGGAATGCTGAAGATTCGAGTCGAGATTTGATAAGCGAACGCGTAATTTAATTACGAGTTTAAATGAACGCGAGTTCGCAATAACCGAAGTTCCTCTCGTATCGATCGAATTCGCGCGTCGACTCGCAATGGTGCGCTTCTTGTCGCTGAAACTTGATCGCATTTATGGGCCACTCTTGTCGGGACAAACGAGCCAGCACCACTCTGATAATGATGCATTATCATTGCAGAAATGCATTGCTCGTTTTTGTATATTAGAGGAGGTACGAGCGCTATACCGATGTAACATCTGCTAATAACACCAAGTCATAAATTTTATAACACGCTTCAACTTTTAGCATAATGAAATTCAATTCAAAGTCGATTATAAAATATTGTTTTAAAAATAGAATACACAGAAGTATTCATATTTAAATGTTACAGTAACTGCATTATTATGCTCTATAAGTTTCTAGGGAGCGATAACGTTAAGTGGCGCAATATCGTCAAAGATAGTAGGACTATCGAAGAAACTACGATTACCATAACAATTCTTCGTGACGCAGGCTTTTGCGTTTGGCATCTGTGTGCCGATATTACGGCCGATGGAACGGCTTTCGATTTACGTCGCGAAGTCCCAGTCGTAGCCTCGATCGAACAATGCGCCACCGGAAATAGCAATCCCCGTTTGTCGAGCGGGTTTGTTCGAACGGAAATTGTTCCTTTATCGCAGCGCGAGCAAGCCACGCACCAGATATCTGAAGCAGCCATTCGCGTATATGAAAAATGTCATAAAAACCGTTCATTTTATCCGCGCTGATCAATTGGCAACAGAAAATAAAACATCCCGATTGTAGTAAAATTTGTTGCTAGCGTGCTGCTACTCTTTACAATTACTCTCTCGTTTAAACTTGCTTTCGTGAAATTATTATTACATCCATCATTCCTATTACCATATTAATTACCATGACCATTAGTACATCAATATATAAAATATCTCATATAATATTTAGCTAATAGGAACAATGTACAAACCAAATTTAAATAATGCAGAGTATCAAATCACATATAATTACAACTAAACACTATAAAGTAACACATAATTAATCCGCGAATTAATTACGACGTAAAAGTCGCGAAATAAAATAAAGGTGCAAGGTACAAGGGCGCATCACGCATAGATCCGACGAATCTACGTGCGTGACGCCGACAATCGATTATGCAACGGACGTAGTCGCCGGGCAATAAAATATGTCACGCTGGCCGATTGCGCAAGCGACGAGCGATCGGATCGAAGGAAATCCCTTCCTCGCGAGAGGGTTTGGCCGCGCTCGCTCGGCTGGACAACGAGAGGAGGATGAGAAGGGCGCACAGGGCAGGCCGCGGCAGGACGCAGATGGAAGACGCGCACCGCGGAAACGTGGGCTTGGCACCTTCGGGGCATGACGGCGCACCCATCGCGCCCATCGCGCGTATTAACGCGCCCGTGGCGAATGGCGAATGAAGGTCTCTCAGTCGACGTTCCCTCTGGCTTTCCCTCGAGGGAAATTTATCGAACCAAGATCACGCTTAGGTTCTATTAGATCAAATATAGAAACAGATCAATTCATTTGAGTGGAAATATCATTATTTGTCCTTATCGGCCGTTGCGGTCTTCAAGAGGGTTGATGAGATCTCTTGGAAAATTACGGAATTATGTAATGTGTCTGTGACCACCCATAGGATTCTATTTCCCTTCGTTACGTTCGCATTAACCGGCCCAGCCCTGTCTCGTTTAGCTTCTTCGATCGTATTACGCAATTAATGTGATATATATTTTATCGCGCGGAGAGAACTCGCGTTGCGTAACTGCAAGGTTACACCGCTGGCGAGCAACGGGGATCTGCGACCATCGTCGGACGATTTTTCTGCGACTACCATGAAGCTTCTATTCCATCAAATTCCTTATTCCAGTCTCGACTCCCTCGGCAAGTTAGCTTACGAGGATCGCCGAATTAAGCACATCAATCTGCTGATAAAAGCACGTGACCGTTTTGGGAAAAGAATATACCGTCACTTTCGGATCTCCGGATGCGACATGCGGGCGTGTGTGCGTGCTCCGTGACGCAACGAGAAGTGTGGAAAATAGATGGGTGTGCGCGCTCGTTCGCGCGACACTCGCTTCGCTGGCATTGTGTGTTCGGAAGGAAGTCCAACTCGGAAGCGGCACTATTCATGAATTCCGAGGGGATTCCAGAGGGGTCTTGTATGTCGCTGCACGCGTGTGCGCGCGTACATGACCCTGTGCGGCGGGATTTTTGTGTCAGTGTGTCTCGCACAACTTTGCACACACACGCGCGCGAACGCGCTACCGGTCATAAATATCCAGTCGCTCTTTCCAAAATATAATCCATAAAAAAGAAAAGTAGCTCGTCCCTGCGCGATTTTGCGCGAAGTCGAGTGCCTATGAACGGAGTAGCGCGGCACTCGACGTGAATGCGTACGTAAGTGGATCATCCCCTGGGTGGTGATCTCCACTCGGAGCGAAACGGCCGAAACACCGACGGGCTATATCTTTCGCCGGAGGATAGACGAGAATTTCGTGCCGCACTAATGTATGCGAACGATCCCCGGCCGCCGAAATGGCGAAATTGAATTCCTGCCGTGTTCTCGCGTAATCGCGCACGTGTGTGCACGCGTGCATCGCGATGCACGAACTCACCTGGATCAACCTAACACACGCAAATACACAGACACACATACACACGTGTGCTGCACACGCGAACGTGGAATACGTGCACGCACACGTGACGTATGTACGTGGTGCACACGCGCGGGTGGGGAACACGGTGGCTCTTGTGGGTGGCGTTGGATCCCCCATGCTCCAGTGCATAATCGCGATTCATGAGCCCTACAGGTCGCGGTGCCGTTGATCCCCTCGCGGCTGGTTGACGTTTAACACGGCCGACACGGGGCAGTCGGGTCCTCGACGGCCTAAATTTAACGCGCTCGTCCTCGCGTCTGCCTCGTACACGCGCGATGTCCGGCCTCTCGTCGTCGCACTCTCGTTTCGCGCGTGTGTCCGCAAGTGTCGCGAAATCGCCAATCCTCCACGATTAAACGGTGCTGCTAGCGCGAGAAACGTGGACCGGCATCTTGAACTGATTCTTCGTGAAAACATAAGACTCGTTGACGCTCTTGATGTGATCCATGATTCCTCGTCACGTTGTTGGAAATTGATTATCTATACATACCGTTTGCATATTTCAAAGTTTGCTTTATTGTCCAGATTATATCGGGTATCATGAGACGTATTTATATTATTTTTATTGTGAGTAAAAAAATAAAATCATTGATAGCTCTGAGCAAGATTGATTTCTGAGAGACGATGTCCATCACAATTCAACGTCGCATCGCTTTTTTCAGATGACACAAAAGTCGAGCAGAGCTACGCCAATCAAAACGGTGCTCTGAAGAGCTGCTCGAGCGAACAACGGAGCGACGTTAAGAAAGGTAAGACTCCCTCGTTATCGACAAAAGGCGAATATATATTATACACTTGGAATGCTGGGCTGGACCACGCTTGTTTGCATGATCGCTAAAGCACTATACATACACACGGTATTTCTTCTCTCTTCTTTTCTTCATCAAGCGTCATCTTGTGATTGCGATTGCCTGGCCTCGATCTCCCTGAAAGCCGAATTGTGTCCGGACATAAAGTAGATAAAATGTGCAATGTATATTTAAGAGTGGTAGTTGAGTCGCTTCGAACATTCTGAACAAAAACGCTCGAGGAATATTCAAATGTAAGTTAAGTGGCCGTTAAAAGATCGAGGCTGTGTCTTTAAGAAGAATAATTCTCCATTTCAACCATCATATAAAAAAAGTTCAAAGCGAGCGTTTCGATTTTGATGTCCTCTTTTTTTGCAAAGTTGTTCGAATTTTAATAAATTTGTTTGCTTCAATTCGTAGTCAAGGCTGATTCGTGTGATAGAAATCCGTGGGAGCGATCGGAGCTGTAATTTTCTGCCAGGTGCAGTAATGTTCATTCAGTAATACTCTAAGAAACTTTCGAATCCGGCTATTCCTCTCGGAAGAATCTCGAAAAATCCTAACGAGTCGCGGTCTTTAGACGTAAAAGCGAGGTCGCGTCAACCGCACGTGGGCACGCGAGAGAAATCTCGAGTAGGAAAACGCGCAGTGAATATTAGGTGGAGACAAAGAGAGAAACAAAGGTCGGAAGAACCCGCGGGAGTTACGTAAAGGGACCGCGACGTGATATTCCTCCGGGGAGAATCCTACGAGGGAAGGTACGAGGCAAGAAACAGAAGGGAAAGAAAAGGGAAAAACGGGATAAAGCGTGGGTCATCAGCTTCGCGCCGACTCCTCGAGAATTTTCTCCACGAGTACGCGACATCGTAGGGCAACATCGCGGTCAGCCGGATTACGCGACCGACGCGGAGGATTGCACCGGGATGCCGCAGGGCAACCGTAATCGCGCCCGTAGAAGTCGGAATCGTCGGCGACCACCTCAGCGACCGCCGAACATCGCGGAATCCTCGCGAAATGAAAGTGAGCAGCGGAAGCCCGAGGAGGAGACGCCGATGATCTCCACGAACGAGGAACGCGGCAACGACAATGTCAACGAGGATATCAATGACGATATCAATGATGGCATCACCAGCGTCGACAGCGTTTCGAAGACGAACGACTCCACTCAAGCGGAGAAACCGGCGAACGCGAATCCGCTCGAGAATCGCGACGAAGGATCGCTGAATCGCGAGTATCGAGTCCGGCTGGATGACAAACATAGGATCGAGAAGATTCAGCTGACAGAATCCCGACCGAGGATAATCGAGATCACGACCATCAGCAGTCTTCCCCTTGAAGCGACGATCAGCCACATCACTGGGGTGGGCATCCTGGAGACCGGAAGCGGCGACCGGACGTCAAAGCCGTCAGTAGTGACGATTTCGGAACCCGTGGAGCTGATGCAACCGCTCGGCGATCGCGCGGCCAAGGAGAATCGACTGGAAATCCGGGAGGTCACCGACAGCGACGCGGAGGTCGACTGCGGCCCGACGATCATCGTCGAATTTGAATCCGATGCGGAAAGGGAGTCGATCGGGGTGCAGGAGTCCGAGGATCACGAAGAGTTCAAGCGGAGGACGCAAATCGGCCAGGAAGTCGCGCCGCAGAGAAAGTTCCCCAAACCGGAAGCGGAGTCCCCGACCTCGATGTGGGCGACGGTGATGCCGAGGGACGTCGAGAAGAAGCTGCGAAACTTCATCGAAGACCTGCAATTACCAAGCTTCTCCGAGGAGGTGACGGCCGAGGAGGAGGGTGGATCCCACGAGAAAATCCCACAGGCGACGAAGGAGAGCAGATCGCTTGAGAAAGTGACCGCCTCGTCGCGCTGGAAGACGAAGAAGCGCACAATATCGACATCGCATTACGCCAACAGTTTTCTGGATATCATACAAGAGGAGGGCGAGAGATTGTCGGAGGATGAGGCGCAGCACATCAGGGATTTCATAAATGAAGAGATCAGCAAGTACCGGCGCGAGGACAGGCACTCCACTGAGAGAACACAGACAGACAGGGCTGAATCGAAAGGAAACGATCCTGAGAAGATCGAGACAGCTTCTACACAGTTTCGTGAGTGCAACATTAAAATCAAAAGCGACGCGACGGAAACTGACATTTCGGAATTACCACGCTCGTGCGGCGAATCGGATAATTTCAAAAAATCTGAAAACATTAAGTCAGTTTTCGTTAAAGATACCACGGATTATGAAATGCCAGGTATAAATGTACATATAAACGACACTAGTCCTGCGGTCGAGACAATAAACAGAAAAATAGATACGATGCATGATGCATCACTTAACGAACTCTCGACGAATACAGCAAACACAATGCAAAATAATTTAAAAGCAGAGGGTCATTGCATTGTTGAGAAAATTGAGACAGTGAAAAATACCTGCGCTGTGAATATTAATAAAACAATATTAGCAAATAATAAAATGCAGGATACTAAGAAAAATGCGCTGGTAAAGCATTCTGCATCACCAGATGACGTAAATCATGTACCTAAAAATACAGAAGATAACAAATTATTTGAAATCGAGACAGCTGGAGAATCAAAGAAGCGCGACAATTGTCAAAAAAGCACAGAAGTCACATCCAACAATCAAGATGCGTCACAAGCGGATGATAAAATTGACTCATTTTCGTATCCGCTGCAAGGCAAAGCGATCTCGTCGAGAACGAAGCAACCTCCACCTCTCCCGAAGAGATCGTCCAGCTTCGGTCACGAGCCTCAGAGACCGCCGACGCCACCTGAAATAGACTATATTCCGAGTATTGGAAACATCCATCAGCCGCTTGTTGCGACGAGCGACGAATCCAGGTCGACAAATTTACTCGCACGGAAGGTGCGCGCGAGTCGCGAGGCCGAGGTCGTGGAAGAACCGCCACGACGGCCGGAGCTTCCCAAGGATGTAGACTCTTCTACAAGGATCAGAGAGACTTTCGAAAACAGCCCCTCGCGCGAATCTTCCTCAAGCAGCGTCCACGTCGACGAAACTTGCTGTCGCGTGAACCGACGACTCGAACAAACGAATGACCCTTTGCAAGTTGGGAATGTCGAGAGTTTGGCGGAAGACGGACGATCGATCGCGTCATCGGGTATTCGCGACGATGATCTGTCACACTCGCGCGGCGTCGGGACGCCCGGCGTTGCGTTGGCAAGCGCGACGTGCACGGAAATAACACGCCGCGAGGAAGGGAAGTCCGCGACGCTCGGTGCACCACCGACACATAATCGAAACGCATCGCCGAGCCGGCAGGAGGGTGAAGCCGAGGTGTGCAGGCGTCCTGCGGACCGGGACCGATCAGGAAAGGAGAACTTCCGGGTGAACCAAGGTGCGGCTGCTCCGACCGAACGACTGAAGAGGAATAAATCAGATATTACCTCGACTTCTTTGGTAAAGGACAAGGCAGCGATGGGTTCTTCGAGTACCAAGAACAAAAAGAAACTCCAAGAGAAGGAGGAGACTGAAAAGCCAACGTCCAGCTTCCGCCGTGAGCGAATAGTGAAGAGCAAGACATCGGAGACGAGGATAATCGAGGAGAGCACGAGCATTAACCAGAGAGACGGTCTCGATAATCCCAAATATTCGACGTGGGAGTCGAGGAGCGAGGAGAGACACGAGGAAGAAACGCGTAGTACGTCACGGCAAAGTAACGCGCGGAATCCGTCCGACGACGAGGAGGCGAGTCTTCAAAGGGTGGACGCCCTGGCGAACGGTGACCTCGTGTCCGAGGGTGAGGCGGGCGATATGCAAGGGCACGACTCGTCTAGTAGTACCACGTCCTTCAGCACTATAAGACATCGTCCATCAGGCGCGTCGCTAACTGACATCAGCGCGATCGTCCGCGAGATGAAGGAGAACGATAATGCTTCCAATCTGAAGGAGGAGTCCGAGTCCCTAAAGAAGAAATTGACTCTATTAAAATGCGAAGGATCCACCGGAGAGACAGTGGGAAACAATTCGGAATCGCCGCAGCCGGTTCCCTACTCGCCCGTGGAGGATCTCTATTACGCGCCGCTGATCGAAGCCAGAGAAGTCGTCAAAGAGGTCCCCGAGGACATCTCGAAGGATGCGATGGGTCGTCCAGCCTCGCTGAGGGAGCTCTGCGTCAAGAAGATTCTGTCGATGCCGTTTGGGCCGCAGGTGATCGGCGAGATCACCACGCCGCGGCTGAACATCTTCGAGAGTCTGCGGACTCTGCAGAGGTTTGTGAGTAACGTGCCGCCGGCGGACAGCGTTCGCCGACGCGATGATAACGCCCGATTGAGCTCGATGCATGGAGTGAGTGATCAACGACACGGACTAACGAAAACGCCACGAGGCGACGAGCCGGTGCGCCCTAACGACGTTGAAAACGATGTTTCAGACCGGATTTCAGACCGGACCGGCTTGCGTTCAGCAGTTAATATTGAATTGTCAGAGTCGGACGGCGAGATGGAGCGTCAGTGCTGGAGGGGTCTCTCCACCAAGGAAGATCCCAGGCTCCTGGTGTGCTTATCTCCATCGCAGCAGGCCACGCGTGTACGCGCGAGCGCGGACACCCTGCTGGACCTCCATCGCAAGTTCCTGAATCGCTACAGCTACCGCGAGGAACAGCCGCAGTACGTCCCGGTGCCACAATATCGGGTGCACATCTCTCCGACGAGCGCCAAAGAGGACGGTGACGCGACCCTGAAGGCACCCAAACCGCCCACTCGCGCGTTCCATCGTGACGCCGACGGTTCGAGCAGCCGGCTGCTGGAGATCATCAAAGAGGAGCGGAACGGTTCATCAGGTGGCGTGATCGCGGATCGCCAGTTGAAGAGAACGACTGACGTTGAAGGCGTCATGGGCTCCTCCGGTCACGACGAGGGTCAAGAACGTCTGAAGGCCGCTAGTTTGAGTGACTGGCCGAACCTGGCCAGACACGATCGCCAGAGTACCACTGCGAACGGGCTATTCTTGGCGGCGGTGAGGGGCGAGGACGGCGAATCAAGGAGAGACGATAAGCCGGCCGGTCACGTGGCCCGGCCAGATCAGTCCGATATTACATGGTCCATCGCCGCCGAGGCTGGACATCGAAATGATACCGCAACAGCGCGCGACTCGGAGAGGCCGTTCGCCAAGGGCTCGTTTGCGCTCAACAGTGCAATCATCGATCGATCGATGGATATTGCTGATAAGAGGACGCCGCCACCGCTCAGGAAAACAACTGACCCAGGCAAGCACGTAAACCCGGCATTGATCGACGACAGACTCGAAGTGCCACCGTTACCGAAACGTATAGTCACCGTCGACAGATCATGCATCGACACGACGAGCATTTTTCACCAGAATCCGCCACGCAGCCACTTGGAGCCTCGTAAGGTCCATCATGAAGCCTCACCGGAGAAGCTGAAGCACGTAGCCGCCATAGAGATCATGGATAAGCTGAAGAAGCTGCAGACGGAGACGTCGCGACGTCTTGATGACAACAAAAGAAGTTCACTGTCGCAGGAATACTTTGTCCAGCAACTCAAGTACATCGAGCTGCTGGAGGAGCAGCTGAAGAACGTGATTCTGGCCGAGGAGGAGGAGAGAAAGGCCTTCGAGGAATTCCAAACGCAGTATCATCGAACGAAGCGGTGCGACGACGCAAGGAAATCGTCGCTCGGCGACGAGGAGACCTCGCGGAAAACCAGCACGGCTGGTGAACGCGAACGTGAAATTCCGATCCATGTCGGCGACGGGACGACAAGCGGGAAATGTGCGCGGGAAAAGCGAGAGGAGAATCGCTTCTTGGAGAGGAAGACCTGTCAAAGCGAGCCGGAAATTCAGAAGGAATACTGGCGAGAGAAATCGCGGAATGTGGAAGCGGATCGCACCGAGACGATCAACAAAACGGGTAGCCGGCAATTCCAGAAGAAGTCCTACCACGAGAACGGCGTTCACGAAGAGGAGGAGTCTTCGGAGAGTATCGAACGTGAGGAGCGTCGCGTAATCACCCGGAAGGAAAACAAGAGTCCGTTGGCAAACGGAGGAACCAAGCACGAAAAGATCGATGAAGCTGATGGGTCTCACGCTGATACGTGGACGGCGAAGGCGACACCGAAGGACGACTTTAAAACGTCCACCGAGAGCACAATTCTACCGGATCTTCGTAAGCATATTGAAATGAAGAGTCCGACGACGACAACGACGATGATGATGACGACGACGTTGCCTACGAATGGCGAGGCTTTTCGCCAGCGGATGTACGACGAGTACGTGCGCAAGGTGCTGGAACGGCAGGAGCGTAGAAACCACAAAGTCGTAAAGATCAGCACGCACGAGGACATCAAGTGCAGGTCGAACGGCAACTCGAGCGACAACATGAGCGTGATGGCGCGAGAGTTCATCGAGAAGGCGCGGAGTCGGCTGAGCAAATTCGGGATCGACCTCGACGGCAGCGGAACGGAGCACGAGGAGGAGCACGAGGGTGATGTGATCAGCGCCAGGTTCCTGGTCGATGGCAAGGAGCTCGAGGACGCGCGGAGGCTGCCGAAGCACCTGCGGGAGTTCCTGAAGCTCTCCGAGACGATGACGGACGAGGGCGAGGGCGGTGAGTTACGGCAAATGGAATGGACCGTGGATTTTGCTGTGTTGCTCGTCGTGTTGCGAGATGGATTGGTGACGATTGATGATGGCTGCTGAGAGTGTCCCGCCCGAGATGAACAGAAAAATGTCAAAAGAGAAGACCGCGCGACCCGGATTCTCTCGGCGTCTCCGGGAGAAATGCCCGTTTTGTAGCAACCACTAACGTAGCGCGTGCATCTTGTTCGACGTTCGTAGATGCCTCAGTGTTTGTCGTCACTAACGATGTTGATGGTATTACGCTAATTCTCTCTATCTGTCCACCTAACGGTCAACAACACGAGAAGGTTGTTGGTCGCGCGGACGAGAGACTGCGAGGGAGATGAATAATTAATTTTTAATTAATGTTTCCCGGTTTCGCGGTTCTTCCCTCGCAAACTCGTCAGTCAGCGGTGAAACGAGATGTAATTCCGAGTCCGACGTAATTTAAAAGCATGCAGGGCAGCAGTTCTGCATTGAAAACTTGACGAGCTGAATAATATGACAGGTAATTGAGATCGTTGAGATTTCCTGATCAATCAAGAGGTCTCCTCGATTTCGCGTGATAAAATCGCACTGTAAAGTTCGTGACGTCGACCAACTAAAACAGTCGAGATTTATCGAGAAGCAAGAACTTTCGTCCTCGATACACGTTCCTCTGCCAGATCGCCTTAGCTCGGGCAAACTTTCTCAATAAACGAGACACGCCGAAACACAAATGCCATTACTGCGTCAAGTACGTTTTCCTAGACAACTCCGGAAGTGAAATTAGTTCCCAGTGGGATAAGAGCGGAAGCCCGTCAGACGACGCGGATCCGCCCGTACGTTGTGTAGGGCGTACAGCATCACAATCACGCGGTACAGATTGCTCCAATTCCATGATCCGATTAATATCTCGTCACATAACGATAATCGTTTTTGCAGTGTAAATATAATAAATCCCGCTGTATATCGCGCGCGATACACTTGACGCGATACCAATAATTACGTATTTACGCAAATTTTTCATTACGAAGTGCGCTCGTACGCATCCTCGCTCACTTGCAAAGCCCGGTTTAATGTTTTGTGACGTAAATCCGAGCGCGCGTATATATATTTCGGCATTTATTTCGGGACGTCGGACTCATTCCAGAATGTGATGCGATGAGGAAAATTATTATATTACATTCATACTACAGCTTACACGTGCGCTATCGTTCGCGCCTGACAGCGCGCGCGGATAATGAACCACCGCGAGAGTCTGCGATAACAAGGAATATCAGCATTAGGGGCTCAGAGGCTATCAAATTGCGTCACGTCGTTCGCGTTTCGATTTTCCAGAGTCGATTAGCACTGCGGGATGCTTAATCGTATCGTTATTAGCGGAAATTTGTCATTCTTCATTCATAATCTCAAATATTCATAAGAGAGCTTGCGTAATTTCGCAGCAACTACTTTTCCTCTCTCTTAATCGCGATAACGCGGTATCGCTGCGTACTTTCTTTGATCTTCCACGATCCACTTAACACGATCAGCTCTTTCAAACGTCCATCGTGAAAGCGCGGTCAACCTGGTCAGGGTCAGCTGGTATCACGCTCGCGAAAGGTTTACTCTTCTGGATCCCGCCATCGTCTATCCGGCAATCCGCGCCGTCGTCGACGCTCGCGTGATTCATTCGACGATGAAAAGCTAAATTTAAGCCACCGCGACGAGAAATAGGCCACTCGCGCTCGTAGGACGCCCGCCATTTCGACTAGAGCCGGAACCACCGTCTTGTTTTCGGCTATTTTCAATCATCCGCTCGACGTGGCCTACTGGCCACCGCGTGTCCTCAGATCGTTCTCCGGAGTACCCCCGAAGAGTTTTGCTTTCCGTTAAACTGATCATAGGCAAAGGGCATGGAGCCTTTCTGACAGGATTCAGATCTCGAAACGATGATTGACGAGACTCATGGAATTTTTCGATGATGCGAAATTAATAATTGGATTGTATAACATATATTCGTCTCGTTTTTTTAATATGATAATATATTTAAAAACACTAAAAAACGGGACAAATACATATGTGTTATAATCCGATATTCTAAACTCTTCTAGACTCGGCAAGTTTTTCTTTATTAAAGATTCAAATCAATGAAATGAAATGCAATTAGGACAATGATCCTCCCACTGATTTCGATAATGTGGTATCGCTTTTTCCTTGTGTTCTATTTAAAATAAACTTCTCTGCATGTTCTTATTGCATGTTTGTGCTATCAGTCTTTCAAACCTCTCACCCGTTTGATGTAATAGACATTTTGTAGCATAATATAATATTGTGGTATAGCATAAATGCGTGTTTGTTCTGGAAACAGCCAACTAATGCTCCCGATAAAGAGAATAAAAGCACCCGGAGGAATATCCGGGGTTGCATGAAATGATCGATACTTTTAAAATCACCTGTCAATGCAACATTGTTAACTTCTATTGACATTTCATCAACGGCGAACCGACTCGCTCGCCTATTACTATTAACTCGCAGCGGTTATTTGTATTTCGTAAGTCTCGTGAACCTTTCAGCGCGGTTACCGAAGCGTCCGTTTATTTTCTATTCTATCTTTAGCACGAATGTTTAGCACAGCGTGCGTTTCGTCGGAGCTAAATGTGCGAATTTAGGCAGCCGCCTGTGGATACGAATTATTAGTATTACGGCCGATATATTAATCCTCCTTTACAAACAAATGATGAATATCCGGAAAAATTCTATCGAAGAATTTCTCCTCGTCGCGCGCTCTTTTAACGTTGCTTGCGGCCTTGCTTCACGAATTCACAACGCGCTGAGCAATATTAATTTATCGCATTTTTCTTTTCTTTTTCTTTTCTTTTTTTGGTGGCTATGGGCATGCTTTTTTATCAAAGGGAACAGCTGCAATTTCGCTGCAAGGGGAAGAGACAATGAAAGCGATCTGCTGCACGAGATTGACAAAGCTTTGAGAATCGGCAAGGGATTTCTACTTGAGCAAGGTGCGTGCGCAATTTTGCTTCATCACTGATAGCATGCACACAGTTGTTACGCAGTCTTGTAAGATGATACCGCTCGCTAACACGAGTATTCTGCAATAAAAAACTTTCATTTAATATCGACTGTTGCGTTAATCAAAGGAAACAAAGGAAATCTTTGTCATCAATGGATTCAACGTGTATCCAGCTGTGAAGCTAAAATTATTTATCTAACTTCCTGTCATCTCTCTCTGTCCATTATATTATTTTTTTATTCATCTATTTGATTTTACATTAATTCGTTATATTAATTATCATTGGGACTATCACCCGAAAAATCTGTTGCGACAAATACAGACTTGCATCCATCTACCTCGCGAGGAACCGTACATATATGTATATACGTAGGTATATAACCGGCCTCTTGCTGGTTGGCGGTGAGCTCGAAATTCTGCATGACACAGCTTCGGACGCCGTCGACGTCGACGTCGACATCGTGAGCGTCGCGCGCGCGGCGTGCCGTGGCGTGCCGTGGCGTGGCGTGGCATAGCGTGGCGTCGAGCCTCATCGGCGTCGCGACGCCTCAGTCGGCTGGCATCTACCGTACTACTTTCTCGTACCTCGTACCTCGTCGAGAGGGTGTCTCCCCGGAATACGCGGCGTCGCGTCGGATCAAAAAATCGCCGAGAGTCCCGTAAAGTGGCGATGTTGGAGAAAAGTGAGTGATCGTTCCGGAAACATCGATGTAACATCGTATAACGGGGAGGAGGAGATGGGGAGGGGGACACAATAAACACTCGGGGGTTCCTTCAACAGGTAGTCCCGCGATCGCGAGGGAGATCGTGCGTGCTCGGAGGGAAAATCCTTAAAAGGCGTCTCTTGGATAGTCTGGGATTGCTTCCGCAAAAAAACGACGAGAAAAATATTTAAATACTTTTGCATAATTAGCAGAAAAAAAAAGATAAATCAACGTGAGAAAAATTAATTCCGGGATATTGATATCAGCAGTCGGATGATTCAGGAATTATTGGCCGATTTTTTGGTGCTCGCGAATCACACGAGTCAATCTTGGAAATGCATTGCGGTGTGCACTATGATACATATATTGTGATGTGATGTACACAGTGCTTAGTTCGCTGAGGAATAAGGCAATCCACTCCGCTTTGTCCCTCTCTTTTTGCCCGTTCCGTGGCGGTTCATCAAGATCGCTTTTATATTAATGAATCGCGGCGGCCTCATCGTGAAAGTAACTTTGAAGAGCTCTCGAGACGGTATTGGACGTGGCGTGTAATCGAGAAGACTCGCAATGTTGACCCCGAGATAGGTATCAGGATTACTTCGCTTTGATCGTTTCAAATCTTAAAAGATACTTTTTCTCACGAATTTCTCACGACTTATCGTTACGAGCATTTTACGGGAGACGCTCGACGAAATATCGCTAGATATATAGAACATGCGATTCTTGCCAGGGCGGAGGAGACACGTTTGACAAAATGTTATTTGATGCTTTCAGAGAACGTTATGTTTGCCCCTACATTTAAAGCCTCGTCGGCGAAACCAGGTAAACCTGCGCGAGGAATGTGTGAGACTAACAGTGTATCTTTGTTATCGTTGCCGTTGTACATTTTGCAATAATGAACAAGAAAAAATACCATTTTTTTGAGACAGTAATAATCAATGTGTTTCACATACAATCAATTAACTACAAGGAGATATTTGTCCATTAACATCCTCAATAAGGCTCCGTTTGTTAATCACGTTTTGAGCGTCGATTAATCAAGTTCCCAATTAAATACCAAGGAACGTCATAAGTGAATGACGAGTGTTCAGAAGAATTGGAGTCGCCATTGAAAGTGTGCTTTTGTTGAGTTAATAGACGCTCATTTTCAAGGTGCAATAAAATTAATTAAGTGTCGAGCGTGTGCGTAGGGTGTAGCCGCATTGTGCGGGACCACGTGTGTGTCCCTAACGACGAGAGATCGGTCGTTAATTAAATTCTTGTCGTAGTGTGGCGTGTACACACATGTCTGTGCGTGCATGTCGGGTTTACGTGCGTTATCTTGTTCCGTGATCCTGTCCAGGTAAGACTGAGGACAGGCGTGCATTAATTTCGATTACGTGAGAATATCGTGCTCGCGATATTAGCGTCTCAACTAATTACTGTCTCGCTGCGGTGGTTAGTTATAAATAGTATGTGTGTCAGCAAATTATCATACAAAAACAACGGGAGTTCGGTGTTTTTGACGACGACGGGCTGGATGGATGCAGCTGGCGTCGCGATGGCGTTGATTAATTAATCGCGCCGATGTCGCAATCAGCCAAAACGCACCAGCGCATTACCGTAATAGAATTATAAATTGACGCGTGCACATTAATTATCTAACGATAGAGATGTACACGCGACATTCCAGCAATCGTTAGGAACCACATTTTATTCGCCGCGCGATTTTCTATTAAATTAAAAGTTGACGTGATTACGATCAAACCCGAGCATCTCAGAAATTAAATCTCGAAACGTAACCATCGGGCTGGCCATTAGAAAAATCGCTGTTTGTCGTTGCTGCCTGTATTTATCAAGCTCAGTTATTCACGTTCCATTGAGTAAGTTATTATTTTCACACACGATCTCGGATCTTTGGCCACACCGAAATCGCACGTAACGCTCGCTGATGTGTCGTGCGCAGTTCACATTCGCTCCAGAAAACCGCCGCGGCATTGTGCTCGGTGCGTTCTCGGCCAATTGCAATTACGCGTGTCTTATAATGCCGGCGTGTCGCCCACGCGACTTCTAATTTTACCCAGCCCGAATGAACCGTTCCTGATTTCCTGTTGTGCCTCCTCACGCGCGTGCGAACGAGCGGCTGAAAAAGACGCTCGAACTGCCGCAAATTGGCCGGACAAGTTTTAATCCGACATATGCGCCTGTGACTCATCGCGCGATGTATCTTTATCGGGCTGATGTTGCCACCCCTCCGATATCCGACGTGATGACGATGAAGTCATCCGCGTGATAACTCTCTACTTGTGTGTCAGCCGCGTTACGGGAAACAGATTTTTTTCGAAAACTTACAACGGCTTCTAAAATTCTTCACCAAACAGCCATCAAACGAATGTTAAGCCGAGTTTACTGGTTTGAGTAGAATATTGACAATACGAATTATTAATTGGTGATTACGATTTATTGCTGCTCGCAATTCATTCTTGATCGACAATTATTTGTGCATCCTCAACGCTTTTACTAAAGCACAATCGATTTTTCTTTTAAATGAATACATTAACATCGAGAATATCTATATATATTTTATAGATAGTATTTTTCCAAAGTTTGTGAAGTATGATGCAAATTGAGATATGTTACGAAAGACTTCACAGGTCTGCGTCAGAAGCAGTCTCAACAATCTCGGGCCGAGCCACTAATAAGCGATGATGTAGCAGAATGCAGGAAACGGTCGGGGAAAAAGATGATACCTTATGTAATGCGCCCCGTGCGCCAAGATTAGCATCACGCGCCCGTATACGTATCATATGTTAGCTTTAGCGCCAATCTGCCGAATCCACATAACGCAGCTGTTTCAGGAGCAAAGACCTTTCAGCGGATTTCCTTCGACGTAGCGTAACGTTATCCAGTTAGGTCACATGATCGATACTTCAGTCGCAAAGCAAAGTGTTCCGTAGCGACAAAAGCTAGGGAGTAATCAATCAGGAAATGATGGATCGGTCTGGTCTCTCTGCAAAGGATTGTATAATACAATAAAAGTTTCGAGCCTGATGATACGATAACAAGTGTGTCAACTAACAGTTGCATCGTGCAATGTCGCACGTGGATGACATATCTCTGAAGAGCTCGTTTCCGTTGCCAGGCGTTTGGTCGCCCGGACAGACACCGCCGGTGAAGCATCCGAGTCCTGAACGAACCAAAGAACCACCGAAGAAAGACGAGCCGATCCTACCGGTTTGGACCCCGGCCAGCGCCGGCGCGAGCCCCGTTGCTGAAAGAAAGGAGTTTCGCCCCGTGCAATTCGAGAGTCCTGTGCTGAGCCGGAAACAGCAGCCGAAGGAAGAGGTAAGTATACCATTCGTCTAATTACGGCGCTGGGGAAGCTGTTTACTCAGCGCGAAGAACTGTTCTCTTTTCGCAATTAACGCAAAGCGTTAAGCTCCGGAATGTTAATTTGAGCAATAAAATTCTTCAAGGGAAGAATTTGCGTGCGTTTTGAATGAAGACAAGAATTACATTTCCATGAAAAAGAAGATGTCTGTAATGTCATACGAATTGGCTCCTTATCAAGTCGTTATTGATTTGTCGCCCCATGTGAAAAGGCGAAGTTTGCGAAGTTCAAGGATACATGGCAATACTCACGCAAAGTTCTGTTCAGGAGGCGCCGCCACCGCCTTGGCAGAACGAGGTGGTGAAGAGGGAGAGCTCGCGAAGCGTGTACGAGAGCAGTTCCTCGCGAATCGTCAACTCGCACTCGGCACCTTCTCAGGGGTTGAATGCGCTCGCATCCACACCGCGCCTGCCGCGCGCCCAGAATCCGACCATCACGTTGTTGCAGAAAGCAAGAGGTGAGTTTTTTTTATTAATATTCCTCTGTACCTACATCTGTGTCTCGAGAAAAATAAAATCAATATCGAGAATCTATAATTTGATGATGAAAGCTCCAATTACTCGGTTATTGAAATTTCAATTCCTTTCATGTCTGACGTTCTTTCATGAATATTTCTCCTAACTGTAAACGACTGTAAACGACCACTATGTGCTTGTGCCTGGAAAGTAAAATCAATTATTTATAAAATCAATTAAAAAGGAAGAGAACAAAAATTAATGAACCGTGGACTAAATATTGGCTCTTCTTCTTTTTATGCATAAATATACATACATTTATCGAAGAAAGAATTTCGAAAAGAAAAATGCGAAGATATCAATTTGTGAAGAATCGCTGTAGATGACTTTAGCCAGTAATAACATTATCACAATTTTATTACAGAGGGACAATTGCCAAAGGGCGCAGCTTACTTGGTAGAGAGCGTATCGGCTGACAATCGTTTCACGAGTGATGGGAAACCGCTACTCTCCCCAGGAGAGATAAGTAAGTACATTAATCAATCGTGATTATTTAAATAGTCGAACAATGTGGTATCACTATTACGACTGGATAATATGCAAGAACCACCCACGTAAAAAGCCCGTGCGTACAAATCGAGCAATCGGTTATCGGAAATCCAGCCATATTTCTGTTCTTTACCGCTAACGTTCGTTCGCTAACCAACTGTGATAACTGTTGAATAACGTACATGTCGACCCATTTCCGGATTACGTACGCGAGTGCTAATGATTTCTTGTGAAATTGAATCGGTCAGTCTACACATTGAAGAAAGAATATGAGAGTGAGCCGGAAGCGGAGAATGTACCGCCGAAGAAGATGGCCGATCTGGGCCCTCGAAAGTTTGAGGGGATCGGACCGGTGACTAGGGAGGGTATTCCTCTCGTGCTGAGATCGGTAAGTCCACAAATAGTCATTAAATAAATCGAATGTACATATATATATTTTTTAAATTTGATTTATATAACAAATAATGAATGAACGCAACTACGAGAAGGGTTGCTTTTAGTCGCAATTCAGTGGTTGCAGTATAAATAAATTAATGTTGCGGTGTGCAACATCTCGTTCTCAGTAGTGGCGGTAAATTACTTTTAGGAAGTCAAGGAGAACAATCAAGCGAAATGGTACAAGAAAATGTACGACTCGCTGCACCGCGCGGACAAAAACGGTAAGTGCTCGTTGCAATTACGAGTGGTAATCGCGCAGATGCAATTTTGCCCGTGAAAAATATAAGTCTACATGTTTTCGTTACGATCGCTGATCCAGTGATCCGGTTGCTTGCTAAAGAAATTTAAATAGACGAGCGATTGCTTGACGATAATATTCGAATAGTCTTCGACGGACGATTGAACTGATCACCTTGTAACTGCAGGATTTTTTTTGCAGATGACTACGTGACTATCAAATACAAGGCAAGAAGAGGTGAATATGCACATTCGCACATGACTACCGTGGTGGTCGGATTGCGAAACCGCTACTAATATTACGCTGAGCGTGGGTGGGCCGCATAACGCGGTTGCTCTGTCTGCAATGTTCGTGTAATGGAATCGTAACTAATACCGCAAAAATGAAGACTAAATCTGTAAGATACGGCCGAGGGATCACTTTGATCACGCGATAGTCTTGTTAATCAGCTCATTTGTGCAGCCAATTTTGGCGCCTCTGTAACGCAAGATAACCGCTGTAGACATTTAACGCTTGCGCGTTGTAAAAATAATAATAAATAATCTGTAACAAATCCATGAATAATTGCATTGTGTTACCCAATAATCCTCTAACTATTAACGATTTGCCTTCCTCCAAATGTGTTCTTATTGGATTAACGTCGTGTAGCTCAATTAACCATTAAAATCTCCGAGATTTTTTGTCGTTATGCTTTTTTGATAAATCGAACAAGCGTAAATTACATTCTGCTCACAGGAGAAATCAATTACGTTCTGATTGTGACCTCAAGCTGTATTCATTTTCAACCGTAAAAAAATTCGTTGATTTATGAGTTGATTTGAAATCAATATTAGTTATGAAAAAATAATACTTGTAACACGGCCAGTGTGTGCGTGCGTGTGTGTGTATATATATATGTGTGTGTGTATGTTACATGATATTTTCATTGTAACATCGTAGAAATTAAACTCAAGGTAAACATCGAATTGTTTGCGCTGTTAATTGAACGTTATCCGGTTACCTAGTTGGATTCGCGACGAAGCTGAACGAGAAGCTCGAATTGATTTCGGCTGGAAACAAAATGCGAACGGTAAAAAATTTTTGTTTCAGGAGGGAGATATGGATACGGAAGCAGCAGCGGATATTTGAGCGAACCGGAACCGCGCGCATACTCGGATCGATCCGTTACTCTCGATAGCCGCCGACGTCTGCGCAACAAAGAAAATGACTTCACTACGGCGACTATGCCTAGAAAGTGAGCGAGAATTTCGAAACTTTCCCGCTTGTTTACCCGACCGACCGCTTTAATTTAATCCCCTGTGTTTAAATTCCGTCCATGTTCCTGACGAGCGTACGCCCGCCGATCTTTATCCCTCGATTAAATCCCATCCCATTCCAGAGGTATTAAGCCGTTTCATCTCGTTTCTTGAGATAAAAGGGGAGATATAAAATATGAGATACCAGATGAGTCTGGCCGAGAAGAATCCTTGATAAAACGATTCGTATTTCATCTTCGTATTTTCATAGGAACGGCGCGCTGAAATACTCCACGGAGATCTATAAAAATCAGCCAGGCCGCATTGAGGACTATGAGCCAGGACACTCGTCGATCGCCGAGAAGGAAGCTAAAGAGGTGCGTAGCTCTTGTCGCTGGCAAATCATACTAGACGATCCTGCCTGTATGATAAAATTAAAACGCACTTTCCCATAACATTGAACGATTCGAAGACATCGCGTGCATAAATTATCAACCGGTCGTGATGATTGACGAAATAGTTCGATGCCTCTGATAAGTACATGAGGATATGCACCTCGTATCGCCTCGGTTAACTAATTTTTAAATACATATTTAGCGTGTAACGCGAAAATTGTGTATAAAGGTCTCTGTGAAGACACTTCGATTCTAGAGCGTTAGATATAAAAAAATAAAGTTTAGTTAACCGTGGTCTAACGACTAACGGTGCAAACGTCGATCTAAGATTGCCCGTCCATTTCTCATAAGCATTTTCGTGATCAACATATCATATATATCGTCATACCGTACGCTATGAAATTCATTGAACGCGTACTACGTAACTTTTATTAATCATTCAATGCGAGTGGTATTTAGCACATGTAAAGGCAATCTCGACCGTCGCGTAAAAGACTCGCATAATACCGTATTTTTTTTTATTTTTTCATCGCGTTGAGGGTATCCGCGCGCGGTCCTTCTAAAAGTTCTCTAAAACAAAACGAAACCTGAACACTCATCTGATGAACATGACCGTTTGAAATGGCTTTGCTTCTAGCCGACTTACGACGCGCGGACGAGAAGGAAGGTAATCACGTCAATCGAAGTCGTGTTAAAGCGAGCTGCTTTGCCAGCCAGTTTATACGTTTCCCCCGTTTCCATTGCGAGCATTTCTGTTGGCATCACGAATTAATGAATTGCGAGTTCTTGCTCCTTCCTCCACGCTCTGTCTTTCTCTCTCCCGCGTTTATTATATTGCGTTTCTTTGACACGTTCACACACACAGACACCGTTCAACATCGTTTACACACATAATAAGCACGCAAGCACGCGTGTCTGGCAAGCGCAGGCTCCCCCGGGAAAAGCGGGACTCGCTAAAAGTGACCGCAGTAGTTACATAATTCACGATATGTTTCATGAGATCGCGCTTCTCGGGGCGGAACCTGCGGTTCCAGCTAGTGCAATTCTCGTTGATTTTCACACGGCTTTTGTGTAGCTGCTTGTAGTTTGATCCTATGTTTAAACACCACGCCAATTTCCATCTAAAGCCACGATGCCGGATAACGAACTGCAGAGGAACGATTCCTTCCAAAGTCCCCCGTAGTCTGCTTTTCCGGAGGAATTTCTGGTACGCTTCGCGTGTTGCCTTATTAGCGTCGCCGTCAGCGGCGTCTCCCTTTGTACTTTAGATGGAAAATGGCGAGAACAATCTCAAAGGTTGTTCGATTATTCCCTTTTATTTGGATCTAAGTGTTCCGATAACCAATTCTGGATAGCGCATAGTACAACACCGTGTTTAATTCTTGATTCTAGTGGTGGGACGAGGTCATGGACATATTTGACGGGGTACGCCATTTTTATATTAATGCGTAGTTAAATAAGATCTCTTTTTCTCTTTCTTTCTCTCTCTCTCTCTCTCTTTGTCTCTCTATCTCCTTCGCTCTTTCTCCGTTCTATCTAAATATTATCACTGATGCTCTCTTCTATGTAGATGATAAGATCCAATTAAAATTAACGCCTTCCATTACGTCGGAATTAACTTGGTAGCGCCGCTTTGAGGATTTTGTAGCAAGTACCTGGTTTCAACATAAATCTCTTGCTCTTTTGCGCCGCGAAGAATCAAATCTAAAAATTAAAATCATAAGTAAGAAAGTATCGTGCCTTCTAAACTTTCTAAACTTACGAATAATTCTATTGAAATTTTTCTCGACACGGAAATTGGTTATTGTTTAATACATTATTGTTCAACATATTGGTTTAACATGGTTCCTGAATTCATGGCGCGTTCTGATGCGATATTTTTACGATCCACGTACATACACCGTTTACAAAGTCAATCAGCAAAAAGCAAACGATCAATCAGCAATTTTTGCCACGCGAGTTAGTGTCAAACGCGTGCGACGACCAGCGACGGTTTGTCGCTTTCCGATAATCGATGGCTCTCGCAGCCGGCCGCGCGAGCACCGGGCGCATGCAGTTTTCCCTTCGGAAAAAGTACTTGATGCACCGTAGATCTCCGATTATTGATTGCTAAGTCGAGGAAAGCATTGCGAAGGATTGAATATCGCGCGCGGCGTTCCACGTATTTAACTTGTGCACAGTATGCCATTTTATCAATTGCACCTAATGTGTCTTCCGTATCTTGTACCCCTGCCCCGTGTATCATCGACTCGTCCGGATCGACGCCCGACCAACCCCCTCGCTCGAGATGATCGATGTCCGTGTGACGTACGTGTGTGTGTGTGCGTGTGCGTGCGTGCTCGTCGATGTTTGCGTGTCGTGTCCGCTCGTATGCACCCCATACCGGCACTCCCGGCCGCTTCCCGATGATGATAACGATGACCGCGACCACGACGCCGACCACGACCATGACGACGACCGCGACGACCACGACGTCGCGGGGACGAACAGTGGCTGAACGAAAACGGACGTCCCCAGCACGCGCACCAGCAGGCCACCCGGATGGAGTCGTCGTCCTTGCGTGGTGGCGTTCGGCAGTCCCGTGTCCTCAGCCTCTCCTACCGGCCGGACGACAGTGTAAGGATACCAGCGATCAGCAGCAGCACGAAAAGCTCCGAGCTCGTCGGCAGCACGCGGCGGTCGCGTCCGATGGCGCCGGAGGGCTCGATCAATCTGTCTGGCCGGTCGCGCTCGTATCGGTCGATCACGCCAGTCCAGGACCGGTCGAAGCCGTCCTCGAGCACGCCGCCGGTCGAGGCCGTTGATCGGTCTTGCGAGGGTCAGACCACTGGTGATGATCAGACCGGTGGTCGCATCATCCGACCCCTGGAACGCGCTGCCGTTGAGTCCTGCTACTGGCACACCGCCGGCATGCTGGACGGCAGGTCCAAGAGCTTCGTGTTGCCGGATCGTTGTCCGACGCGCCGATCGCAGCATCCGGTGAGCGGCGCCGAGCGATCGGCAGCGTCGCCGCTTCCGGCCGGCAACGGCAGCATCCAGCAGCAGCAGCAGCAGCATCATCATCATCATCATCATGGCCACCATTATCATCATCATGAGCACCCACATCAGCATCATCATCAGCATCGTTATCATCCGCAGCAACATCATCATCAAGATCAACAAGAGCCGCAGCAACTGCAGCAACGGCCGCCGCTCTCTTCTTCTTCTACTTCTTCTTCTTTTTCCAGTACCGATCATATCATACTACTACCATCACCGACAACACCCTCCGTTATCACCGCGCAAACCGCGCAGCCGGCCGCTTCACGGGTTAGAGGCTGCCACATCGTCGACAAGTAGAGTGCACGATGACGTTGTCCTCCGGCTGTCTATATCTGTCTGCTGTCTGTGTCTCTGTCCGGCTGTCGCCACCTACCTGCCCCGCTCTCTTTGTGTCTCTGTTCTGGTTCTGTTCTTTATGTTTGGATGTGCCTCCACACGTGTGGTTTTCTTCCACCTCTCATATTGTATTGGGTTGGCCAAAAAGTAATTGCGTTTTTTTTAATATAAATAAAAGGCGAATTTTTCATGGGAAACAAAAACTTTATTAAACAATATATTGTCCATTTTGTTTGATTATCTTTTGCCATTTTTCAGGCAACTTCATGATTCAGCGCTCAAAAAAGTTCTTATCCTTTTCAGCAAAAAACAATTCCAACAACGATTTGATATCCTCATCAGCAGTAAAGGTTTTACCATTCAAGGCGTTTTGCAAAGAACGAAACAAATGGTAATCTGATGGTGCCAGGTCTGGCGTATATGGTGGATGTGGTAACACATCCCATCCAAGCTGCAACAATTTTTCACGAGTGACCAAACTTGTACGTGGTCTAGCGTTATCATGGTGAAACACAACACCTTTGCGATTCACCAATTCTCGACGTTTCTGTTTGATGGCATCATTTAATTTATCCAGTTGACGACAGTATACGTCTGTATACGTCTGAATTAATGGTTTGATTCCTTGCAAGCAGCTCAAAATACGCAATACCTTTAAAGTCCCACCAGACTGACAGCATAATCTTTCTTTGGTGAATATCTGCTTTTCAAGTACTTTGAGCAGGTTCATCACGCTTGCTCCACGATCTTTTTCGTTTGACGTTGTTGTAGACGATCCATTTTTCGTCGCCTGTTATCATACGTTTAAAAAATGGATCATTCAAAAGAGAATCGCAGATGTCAATACGCTTAGTGAGATGAATTTCTTTGAGCTCATGTGCTACCCAAATATCGAGCTTACTAATGTATCCAAGTCGTTTTAAATGGTTTTCAACACTCGATTTCGATATGTTAAGATTCTCAGCAATCTCTCGTGTCGTTAAACGCCGATTGGAATCGATCAGTGCCTTTATTTTGTCATCATCAATTTCGATTGGCCTTCCTGAGCGTGGTGCATCTTTCACATTAAAATCTCCAGATCGAAATTTAGTAAACCAATTTTGACACTACCGCAGTTTTAAAGCATCTTCGCCATATACATGACATAACTTTTTATGAGCTTGCACAGCGTTTTTCCCTTTTCGGAAGTAATAAAACGAAATATGAGGAAAATGTTCTTTTTGATTTTCCATTTTGAAATCGACGGCAAACAAACAATTGTTAACGAAATCGTGTACTTTCTTTTTCTAAAACAAGCTTGAACTGTGAGTTGTTAACCCACATAATGAATTTGCGGTTTAGAACGAAGTTAGTTACATTTCAAGACATGTATGTCCATCTATTGGAAAAAAACGCAATTACTTTTTGGCCAACCCAATAGAAGACGACTCATTCATGATATTACACCGTTGCGAACACATTTACACTCGCGTTAGCGCTTCTCGAACACATCGCAAAATTCCTGAGAAAGTCAACGATCATTTCACACGTTGCTCAACGCAGCATGAGCAAAGTCTTTATTTGAAGAGTCAAATTATCATTACCGAACGATAAATGATGGCAATTATCTTTTTATTATGAGTTAATGATTATTACGCAATGACAATTTTTTTTCGACTTGCGAGGTCGCTCGTATTTCACGAATACATATCTTGCATCTGCGGCTGTTGTCACACTTGTCGACCATATCGATATCACCATGTTCATTCGCTTTATGATTAGCTCATGGACTCATTAGCTTGATTCCCGCCTCCCTGTTCACCTGGCTTTGCACTTAGACAATTGGCGGCATGATCTGCTCTTGATGTCTTGCCCATGCGATGACGATTACTGAGAGCACTCTCGAATGTACCTGGTGATCGTTTCCTTCCCACTCACGACACATGGCCGAGTAGCGTTGCGTATGGCATGTCCCGTAGATGATAAGTGGCGCAATCGAGGATTATTGTCAGGGTAACGGCAACGTTAATAAAAGAGTTTCTCTCTTTCCAGCCCTTCGATCAGCGCAGCAGCGCGCGTGTCGCGGCGAAGCCGTATATAACTCAGTGAGTATCAATCTCATTGATCTGATTGCCATTAATTTTTGGATCTTCTCACCAGTCTTCTCCCTTGTTTGCTTCCTTTGATTGCGCAGTGCTCTCAAAGAGTCTGGTTACGAGAGTGACTCGACGCTGGTGTTCCGCCGCAGAGAAGACATCAGTCCGCTCAATCCTCTGGAGCAGAGACTGGCGTATAAAACGGTGCAGAGCGGTGGTGACGTACCCCTCCATGGGCTTCGCAAACCAGCCCCGGAACGTCCGAAGGGTAAGTCAGTCAGCCCTTACGCTGTGCATTTTGATTTTTCTTCGTTATTTTTTAGCCTTTTCGTTCATTTTGGTATTGCTATTCTTTCGACTTAATCAGCACGCTGATCAATTATCGGCTGTGTAACTCAAGTTTACTCTAGCATGCGGGTGTATGTTTTTAAATTGGTCGTGCTTGCAATGTGTGTGTGTGTTTTATTAATTACTGTTTTATGTCTTGCGTCTCGTTAATCGCGCATGAATGCGTCCTGAAGCGTCGAGCGATGTCAAAAGAAATTACTTTACACATAATTGCTGAAGGAATTTTTAATTTCTTCAGCAACTGGAATACTTTGATTTTTATTTTTATCATTTCCACTCTTTCATGATGACGTGAGATATCCTCGACGCTTCGCGTGATCAAACACATCGATGAGAGTCGAGTCGACTTCTCTTCGACGATTTTAACTCTTTGCAGCGCTGAAATTCTGCGCTGAGCTGCGAAATGGCATGACGTGTGAGTAGTGCGCTGTCTGATATACACGCAGCTTGATACGTACTTTAATTTCCTCCAATACGTATTCTCCCGCGGACGGCATTGCACCAACATCGACCGGCAGTAATCGACGATTTATTAGACCGAGGACAGGCAACGCGAAACAATGACTGCGTCCAAGTTTCCTCGTGAAACTATTATGACACTTCGCCAATAGAATTACGAGCAACTTGACGCCGAAATCGATTAATTAATCAATCAACGACGTTCGCCATCGCGTATCGATCCCCATCAGTCTGAACTTTCCTTCCTCGATTACATCACGGTCGAGGCTGCGATCTAGATGGGGACAGGTAATCGATAATCGGGGGTTCGTTAACTATTCGGGGATGTTGGTGCAAGCCGGCTTCGGGCGTTCCCACCCAAGTTTAAATATATGGCACAAGCTCTACTCTCGATAGTCTATCGATATTGGTGCGCGAATCGGTCCTTTCGGAAGCTCCTCTTGCAACTCTTTCTTTCAAGCAAGCACACAACCACGGCCACAGTAACATCACGACGAGGAGCCGCGCGAGCCCCGCATATCGGCACGCAGTCGCGCCGACAAAGTACGGCGCGTCACCAGCTTAGCCTTTGAACGAGACAACTTTAGACGACTTTTGGGTGGCAGGGTAAAGGCAAAAACAAATAAAACTGGAGCCGACATTTTCGCTCGGCACGCACGTAACGACCAAAACCCCGAAACTCTGTCCACAGACGACTCGGAGATCGAGTATTTCCCGATCTCGCCGACTTTGACGAGGATTCGCGTGCACCGCGGGATTGCGCGCTCGAGCACGTTGACGTTTCCCACGACGAAGACGACGCTGACGACAACGCTGACGACGACGCTAGAGTCGTCGGCGATGAGAGCCCCCCGCGGCCTCTCGTCCACTAGCAGAGCTCACGCGCAAGCTATGCCGGCACCGAGGCCGCCCTCACCGCCCCGAAGAAAGTCCTCGCGCCACAGCAGAACTCTGAGGCTGTATTCGGCGAACACGCGATTGATCGATAATTCGCCTCATTCCTCCCCCTCAAGACCTAGGCACGAGCAGTGCTTCGCGCACGCCGATAGTGTGTCGAACATCAGGTCGCTGCGAGAAAGGTTTTGCAACAATCTCGAGAGACACCGGCGAACGCGCGAGCAGTTCCACGGTGCGATCGCGCGCACGTCTTCTAGCAGTCCGGTTACCCCGAAGACGACCAGGTTGTCCAGTCAGCTTCCCAGCGCTTTCGCCAAGAGGAAGTCGGATCCGTGCTTGTTGCAGGCTCAGCCCGAGGCAGGCAGGAAGCTGGTCGCAAGCAGTGCGAGAAGTCACGTTTGCTCTTCAGCACCGCCGACGCCAAAAAGTGTTCGGGAGTCTTCGAAGATTGATAGGCTGCCGGTAATAAGGGTGCCATCGCGACACGGTGCCATTGCTGGAGAACGGCAGAGATCAGTAAGTAGCCAAATCGCGACGAGAACAGAAGCTTCTTCCGGTACGAGGAGAGACAAACCTCGTTTGACGAAGAGGGAACAGGAACTATCGTGCAGGAGACTAAGCAGATCTCCCGCTGAGCTGTCTTCGCCGGTAGAAGTTAGAAAGGTTCTGCAGAAGCGCGGGGAAGGGCAGACCAAAGTGCTTTCGTCAGGAGCAGTGGTGAGAAGCTCGACGATTCCATATAGTCCTTCAACGTGTAAGCAAAAACGTCTAGCGGACAAATCCCCCAAGATCGTCGTGGCGGTTTCGCCCAAGGGACACGAACTGTTACGAAGAACATCCGAACAATCTACGCCAACGAAGAAGACGTCGAATCAACCGAAACCATCTACAAAGAGCACGCAAATCACTAGCAAGACAACTGCGGAGCCAAGGAGGAAGATTACCGCGAAGCCGCAGGAAAAATTGATCATCAGCAAGGAATCCTTGCGCTCGGTGTCTTCATCTTGTTCTGAAGTGACCAACGAAGCGAACAGGAGGAAGCGACCTCGTGAAAAACCGCAGACAATTGTCAAGACCCCGACAAGAAAACCAGAAACAATACGTGTGGCTGCAAACAGCAAGGAGAGGAGAAAGATGGAAGCGAAAAAGAGGAAGGACAAGAATGGCGACGAAGCGAACGCGACGAAGAACGGCTGGACGGGAACAACCGAGGAGATCAAGTTGCTGAGGAAGATGGAGAGGAGGACGCGGAGCCAGCAATTTTCTAAAGACCAATCAGTTTCTCTAACCGTGGAGGAGATCAGGAGACACCAGGAAGCGACACGTACCGACACTTTTTTTCAGAATCTCTTCCTACGGGATAACTTATCGTATTCTCGCGAACCTATGAAGAGGTCCCTCGTTGGCGAACGTACGAAGATGTTTCAGGACATTGCGCGAGAGAGTTTCAGATCAGAACCATCTCTGAAGTCTCTCAGTGTGTACCTGGCGCATAAGCGCCCGGTCTCGAACTCGCGTTTCAAAACCTGGGAGCGCGAGAGCAACGTCTCGTCCAGGAGTTCCAGCCCGTATGGGGTCTGCTGGCCCGGACGATCAATTTTCCAGAAGGTGAGCAAGTTCGACAGTTTGCTGAGCATCGACAAGTTCGGCTCGTCCACCACGCTACGCGATCACAGCCCAGAATTGTCGCGGGAGCACGTGAAAGAGCGAAGTCTCAGCGAACCGCCTCTGAAGACATTGCCGGAATCGAAGGAATCTAGTCCGAGATCCTCATCGCCGTCACCAGTGAGATCCCAGACGCCTCGACGATTTCACGTTTCCAAGCAGGACAATGCCAGCACTCCGTTGACGATTACTTCGAAGAAGATGAGAGCCCGAAGTGCCAGTGAAGCAGAAGATGTCAAAAAACTTGGCTCGGACATGTCGTTAACGAAGAGTAGCGGCTCTCTGTCATCGATCGATCGCGAGGACTATCAGCAGTACATATTGGAATTGCTGCATCACAGACGCAAGTCGAAACGATACAAGGACTTGCGCGATTTCTACGCCAGTCTCAGTAGGATGGGTCAACTGGAACGTACGTTTTCTTCTGGAGACCTACGACCGAGGATGAAGAACGAGGAGATCATCGATTACGACCGTTGGAAGCAGGTCAGATCAAGAGAGAAGGCGGAGCAGGAACTGAAAGCGCTCTACGGGAAGTTGATGAGCGTGCAGCGCGAGAAAGACTTTCTCTTCAGCGCGAGGGATGTTGATAAGTTCAAGTGGCACGGCGATTGCGGGCTGCGATGTAAAGAACGCTCCGTGGAGGACATCCTGCAATATTTCAAAAGGCTACAAACCGAGAAGACAGAATTAGAACCTTCCGTGAGGAGGACTGCCTCTTTGCAAAACGATACGTACAAACCTCTCTGGCGAGGCAGTTCAGTCGTGAACGTAGCGACGACGATGCAGAAGAAAGCCAACGCCGGTCGAGACGACAACAGATCCGCAGAGTATCATCCGTCCTTGCAAAGAAGCCTTGGTGGCAGTAAAAAGTTCTGGAGCAGCTTGTCCATCGAGCAAGTGGCCACTTTGAAAAAACAGTTAAATGAAATCTATGGTAGCGACAATGCACAAAGATCAACGCTGCGATCGAACGGCGAGGTCATTGAGACATCTCGTGCAACTACCGATCACCGAGGACCATCCATCAAGGCCCACGAGGCAGCTAGGGATGAAATCTTGTCGAGCTACGAGATAGTTGTACCACCGGAAAGTCAAGATACGAAAGATCGTTTGCAGGAGGACTCAAAGGGCCTTCATGTGCGATGCCATTCGATGTTCGCAACGAACGAGTCGGCAACGTTGAAAGAATCAGACTCGAACGTGACTCGACTTGAAGGCACCCTGAAAAGAAGCGATTCCATCAGTCGCTTGAAAGGCGTGGAGAGATCCGACTCGGAAAAATCAATCCAACCGTCAATGTCGGAGTTGGAGAAGAAGCGATTGTCGTTGACCCTCGGCAAAGAGGTGCTGGACAAAATGACGCAAAGGAGATTATCCTCGCCCTTAGCACCTCGAGAGACGCGTGGCAGCATTGCTGCTGCTCTGGCGAAGGTACCCACTAAACCGCCCATGAAACCGAATACTATGAAGCCGATCTGTTCATCCGATACGCTCAGCGTGGCTAGCACTTCGCCAAGGACCTGTTATTCCCTGGAGGCATCATATGTCGACGACGCGACCAAGTGCAAAGACAAGAGCGACTTTCTGCTGGTGTTAACACCCGACAACGAGAGCGCCAGTGACAAGCAGCGCGTTGAGACGGTGCTCGAGGAGTGGTCGAAGAAACCACCCTTACTGGCCATGGCGGTGCCAGAGGGTGTCTCCACAGCGAGGGCAAGTAGGATCGTCCTGGGCAGCGACTTGGACAGCACGACGGAGAGCTCGGAGACCTCAGTGAGGACGGTGATTCCGCGGGGTGCGATTGAGGCGGATGATGTCTCGCGGAAAATCGAGTTCTTTGAGAACGCGGAGCGAAGAAGAGAGCAGCGGCGCGAACCAGTAACGACGGCGGCGGCAACATGTCGCAAATGGAAGAAGCTGTCATCGTCGCAGAGTTTCGCCGACCTGAAGGAACTCTTTGGCGAGACCGAGTCAGCCAAGTACGGCTCGCTTAGTGGCGTCGCCAGGATCGATCGATCGCGATCGACGTCGCCGCGAGGGCGAACGGCCGACTACGACGACGACCGCCGGAAAGAGGACGACAGTCCGACGCTGTCGGAAGCGGCGGCCGTGCGACAACAACGGTCGTGCCGCTCCTGTTCATGGGAGCGTGAACGTGACACGCGGCCGCACAGCGTCAGCCCGTGTCGCGCGACCACGCGATCGAACTCGTCCTGTAGCGTGGACAGCGGCTGGCTCCGCAGTTCGTCGCCGGATCCCGAGAGATACTGGCGCGCCTACCTGAAGCTGGTGCGACACGGCACGGTGCGCCGGTTGCGCGCGAGGTTCGAGAGCGCAGAGGACTTACCGCGGCGTGTCAAGATCGCGGCCCCGCCGAAGCGCTTCCGCAGCGATCCCGAGTTGGCCCGGAGCTTGCTGAAGAGGGTGAGCGAGGGTGACAGTCGTGGCGGAGACGTAGCCTGGTTGCGTAGGCGCTTCGAGACGCCGACGAAGAGAGGACGGCCACGAGGACGTAGGGGTGAGTCGCCACCGATCCCTCGAGTACCGCTGCGCCGCGACAATCTCTCGATGCCGCACATCGATGTGATTAGCAAGACCGCCGAGTTGAAGGAACCTCAGGTCACCAGCACCATCACCAACCACGTAGCCAGGCGGGCGGAGACCAAAGAGCTCGAGGCGAGAAGATCAGTCTACCGGATGCGGAAGAGGTTTGAGTCCCCTCCGGATGTCCGAGGGCGGATGTCCATAATGGGCGAGATGTTCACGTCGGCGCCGGATGTTCGCGAGCTGCGCGATATCGCACCCTACCTGGCCGGAAAATGGGTGGCACATCGGTATCCGAATCGCCGTGATAATATGCGTTCCTTGTCGTCACCGGCCGATCTTGAGATTCATCGTGGCACTCCGAAGAGGGACTCATCCATCGCTGAGGACAAGAAGAAGAGACCAGAGCGACCGCGTGCCACTTCTTCATCGCCGACACGCCCGAAGATCCCTGCATCGATCCTCAAACCGTCTGCGCCGGCCTTTGCCGGCCAGCCCTTCGACCCTGAAAAACACAGACCAAGGTTCAGGTATCAACCACCGCCCCCACCGCCCTCACCGACTGCCATGCGAAAGCATCGAACCTGGTGGCCGACCTTGCCTGTCTACACAGCGCGACCGACCGTCACTTTCGAAGGTCTGACTTTCATCAGCTGTTAAAGAGTCTGCGCTGCGTCTGATCTAAATCTGAAGAGTGAGAGGGAAGACTTGAGAAATCTAGCACACTCTTACTTATATCTTTAGGAGCAAATCTAATTTTCTAATTAATAGAATTTTCACTCATAATTAACATAAACAATTTGAAGCTAATAATCATTATCATTATCATTGTGGCACCAATATCGTTAGATGTTAGAGAGAGAGAGAGAGAGAGAGAGACATATTCACGGCACGTCAGTGTGTATGTATGCGTTACTTTATTCGAGCCCGAGAGTTTATTTTCATGTAGCTGATTATTATTTTAATTTTTTTCCGCTCATTCATAGAATACTCGAATGCACCCCCGCCGCCACCAAAATCACAGTACTGCAGGGACGAGCGTCAAGGTAATGCCGATTACGAGCTCATCATCATTTATACTCTCTCTTGTGTATGTTGTATTACGTGTATGTTGTATGTGGCCTGTTCACGCGCGTGTCGCAGTCTGATTGCTGCCGGGTGCGTTTCGCAATCATCTGGCACTGGATACTAAACGTATATTAACCAACGTGCGGTTTCACGCGTAAGAAAAGATGATAATCAAGTAACTTCTTCGTTTGAGAACTCCACTAACCATCGCCCGCATAACTAGGTGTCCCGGTCTAGCCTCCTAAAATTCAAACTAACTCCAACAACTCGGCGGCGTCACTCGTGAACTTGAAATCTACAATAATATAAACTTCCAGATTTTTTTAAATGTAAGTCTTACGGGATTGTTTTTAAATGTAAGGTTTACGGGATTCATGTATCTTGCCGTTTCAAGTTGATTAAGTACGAATAATGAGCCGATTAGAGTCCGCACAGCTGATGCGGACACTTGTTAGACACGCGCCGCGATGATGCACAATGGTGCATGCGACCCGGGATGCATGAACGGGACGCGCTCGTGTGCGTCAGGAAAGAGATTGTGCAATCGTTTGCACGAGCGATCAAGCATGAGCACAATGATCGCGGCCGCTCGGTGAGCATGCGAGCATTGCTACCATTGCTCATCATAAGTCGCGCTCGTGGGCAATCGATGCGAGACGCGCCAAAAATAATACGCGCTTTCGCGACGGAGAAATCACCGGACTGGGCGAAGCGCAAGCCGTGCAATCCTGATTAGAAATTTGATATTAATTGCATCGCTCGCGCTTGCCGCCTTGTGCCTGCGCAGAAGTAGCACGCCATGTGCTCGAGTGTGCCTATTCACGTTGTGCAAAACCCTTTGAAAAGTTTCGCGGTAGCTTTATGTAGATTTGCTGGACTGTGCTTGAGTAAAATATTCTTCATATGTCTTTTGTTGTAACAATATTCTTTCGGGCTTGTAACGAAAGAATTGCACTACTCGTGTTTGTATGAAAATACTCGGGACATCTCACTTGAGATGATTACAGACAAATGAGAAGAACGAATTAATCAATTGCGTATGCACACACAAAAATACAAGAAATTTGATATAAAAATATTGTATTACAAATATAAATGGGGAAGAGCGAATAATTAAGAGATGATGAAGTACGCAGTAAAAGTGATGGCAGCACGCGGTGTCGACAAAGAGAAAATTGCACGATATTTAGCGGCCCATTACGGGACCAGTGAATAGTGTTCGATCAATAGCGGTCAATTCGTGTAATCGAGATTGTTATCGTGCCCGTAAATTCCAGCCAGGAAATCAGCTTGGTCGGAAATAATTGCGCGCGTCAAGGTGTCGGAGATAACGATAGCTTCAGATCACGGTACCGATTTCAGGATGTCAGGGGCATCCGACAAGTGGCAGTCGCTCATGCTAATTGCCTAACGGAAAAATAACAGTGAACCGGCTGACGTTCGATTTACACGCGTTAGGGTACAGTTTGTACCATGCTGACGTGAAGGCACGCGCGGCACCAAAATTTATTGACGTTCAAACGTTAGCGAGACTAATCACGTTTCTTGTTTTAAGTTTTCTTCTTTTTAAGTTTTTTAAATATCTTCTTTTAAGTGATTACCTCAGATATTAGTTTTGCGAACAAAGTTCACATGTTGTAGACTTAACTTACTATAGATGCCTCAACTTCGCGCGCAAGATTGAAGCAAGACTCTTCGCCGCCTGACGAGTTCTCATTTGATAATTATACGTTTAATTATCGCGGAACTGAAGAAACTCGCGTAACTCGTGGTAACCGGAACGGCGAGGACTTTTCAACTCGATGCTAATTATTTTGATCGTATCATTCGGAAACTTGCGAGCACGCATATATCTACGTATTATTGCGCGCCGCTAAAATTGGATAAGTAGCGGTCACGATTATTTTTGACGATGAGCGCATTTTAACGACGACGACGACGACAACGCTGAAGCGCTCGCTTCGGCCTCCACGCGTACGTCAGTCACATCGCGCGGCAAAATTCGACGTCGCAACGTTCATCATCATTGCATAATTATGTTAATGTAATTAACATTACATTAACATAAGCTGGTTACGAGCTCGCATGACCAACTCGCGTTTCGACGTCGTCTTCGTCGTGAGATTATCCTTGGCATTGTCGTCGAGTACGCGCGTACCGCATCATTCCGAACATTCGTTCCTTATAAAGCGGTCTTGAGGCGAAGTGCGTGTCGATCGTCCCTTATCTAATCTCAATGACTGACACGAGCGAGTTTCTTCGTTGTTCGGCAGTTTCGTTGGTGATGTGGATGATACTGGATGGATGATCGGAGGTCCCTCCACCTGACGCGTCTTCGAATCCGCGTGTGAACCAGCGAAGCTGCAGTCTTTACTGCCATTGCTGATAACGGTGGATAATTAGCGTGCTGTGAAAAGTGATTAGCAAGCGCGTTATGGAGACTCCGAGGCGTTCGTATCATATCGCGAGCGTGACGTACAACAACGCGGCTTTGTGAGCGGCCTTGGACGCCTTCGATGATTCGTACCGACGACTATTTTTATGCATCTTCTTATTTATATCTTCTATTTTTTTTTCTTTTTGCCGATAGCAACTTGAAGAAGCAACCTCGTCTTGAGCTCGTTCGCAAATTCTTCTACGCCAAGTGCGTTGTACGTGATACTACACTTGGATAGTTTACAATTGCTTTCCGACGACTGTAAAAATTAGTAAAAAATTCAAGAATAACGTAAGACGTATCATCTTCAACGTGGAATACCGTTTTGTTTGCCCGAGTGCAGGCTCGCATCCAAAGACGGGGTTTTTCCAGGTTCGTGCTTGGTGAACCGTTCGTCAAGGAGTAGGGAGCCGCGATAACCGGTGCCAACGTCGCGGCGCCTCTTCAGACGCGTTTCACGTGCGTCGCGGGACGCAGGTTGCGACAACAGGTGTCAAAAAGGTGCGCCGTTGTGTAGAACCAGTGTAGAATGACAGGTGATCGATTCAATTAATTTGCGCGTCCTCGAACTCAACGAAGAAAGCGGACCTCGCTAATGGTAGCAGGCTGATTCGGATTTGTCTCTCGGTAAATCAGCCGCGGTGATCTCATCATTGTTATCAGTGCGTGATTGATAATCACCATCGATCTAATTGGAAGTTCGTGAAGGCGTGAGCGTGTTGTTCGACGGGAACAGTTGCATCGGTCGCACGATTACGTGGACGTGCGTGAATTCCGTGCGTGTCGATCGTGCGTGTTGCGTGCGGTGAATATCAGCCGTTATCGTGCTCGGTATTTACCCAGCTTCGACGTGAGCCCGTTGCATTCGCGTTACGATAATCGCATGACAGGTTTATGGGCTAAAAATTCAAAAATGATAGCACGATTGCAGAACGTGACGCTACCGATAGCTCGAAACGCATCATCAGTTGCAAACGAATTTAATCAGGTTCTTCGATTCTTCATCCTTGATTGAACGCGAACGCGACCTGCAACAAATATAATCTTCAATTTTGTGGCGAATCCTTAAAACCGCGTGCGGAATGAGACGGAAATAAGTCACGGGACGCCTTAGTGAAACTGTTCGCCTTGAAAAAAAAAGAGCGAGACTGTAGTGTGGTCTTCCTTGCGAATACGTTGATCCACATTGTGCTGGAAACTCGTTCAGGCGTTCATTTGAATAGAATAGCCCTGAGAGTGCAAGTAGCACCTTTCTCAGGGACAAAGATTTCGCTCCCGTCTGCCGGTACAACAAACAACCGCGCTTCGTTAAGACACTTAGGTGTCTTCGGTAAGGACCTCGCTAATGAGAAGAGCCCTCCTCCTGCGAACATCCTCGTTTCCAGCGTCGTTGTCACAGCTTTCTTGAAGCGACGTACCATCTCGCGCGTTCCTGCATCTAACACCGCATTCTCATTAATTAACGCATCATAAAGCCGGCAGTAAATGAATCAATGTCGTTACGTTGATAGAGTGACGTTACGTTCCGCGAGACCCAAAGAGCAACGTCAGATAATCGAACAACCGTCTTCCACTGAACATTTTCGGATCCTCCAGAATTTACTCACGAAAGTTGTTACGTTGCCAGGATTCGGGTCACTCCGTATATCGACGTTACACGCAATACTTGGCGGATATGAGAATATGTATTAGCACACCCGAGGAGAATGTGACACGGAACGACATGATCGTTCCAGCCTTGATATAGCTGCGGTTGCAGTTCGCGTTCGTTGCACATCCGTTCGCGTCGAGTCACCGTTACGATGACACGGCTTCTAACGCCGAAACTTACATAGAAGGCACGTTAAATAAACGCATATGCGCGAGTCATCGTCCGTATGGCGACAATAATAAATCGAGTTTCTGCGTGAGCAGTTTGCCGTTCGTCGGGAGAGCCGCTACCGGCTTGCTCAACGAAGAGTCGCACCTTCCGCTTGCTCCGTTCGCGTGTGCCCGTCGCGCAGTTAATTCCACGTGGATCATAATCGGGAATCAGACTTTAAGTAACATCCGGCGCGGTGAAATCGTCCTCGACTTGATCTCTCAGATCAGCTAACAGGCTCGACCGTGATCTTCACTTGGCGCAATGTGCGAAGTCGTTTGTGAACAATGTTTCTCGGGGTTTATAATGAGTCATAAAATATTCGGAAGAGTATTCCCGTAAACCTGTCGTGCGAATCTGAGTACCTCGATTCTCCTTCAGAGTATCCGCGACGAGTCCGGATCTGCTGTGCGCGCGTGACGTTCTCGCGAGATGAGAGAATATACAGGAGCGGATCGAGCGGGGATTGGGACGATGTTGCCTCGCGTCGAGGACCTGGAGCATAGTGTCCAGTGGACCAGCCTGGCGAGCGATATCGACAACCTGGAGAGGCTGCGTCGTCGCGAGGGACCAATACGCCGCGATCGGCGAGGTGCGATCGAGCGGCACGCGTATCAACGTGCGTCCATGCCGAAGATGCAACGAGCACGCACGGTGACTTGCAACGACAGTACCCCCTTGGACAGAGACGCGGATTACCTGGAGATGGAGAACTGCCGGTGGAGCTGGAAACCGAGAACGGACTTTGAGCGAGAGTACTTCTACAAAGATTACAAGGACTATTATTGTGGCAATTCAGTCAAGCATCTTACCTTCTACGAGCCCTCGAAGGACGATCGAGACTATCCAGTAACGCAGGAAGTGCAACGACCTTCTCAGCCAAGTCCAGGTAGCCCAGCCACGCGATCGGGACGCTTCAGGAGTCCCGTGGGACTCGAGAGGGAGCACTTCAGTGATAGCAGAGAGAGGCTGCACGAGATCTTCGAGCACAATCGATATCTTCGGCGACAATTCTTCGCCAGCGCGCCGGCAAGTACGCGGCAGGATTGCAGTGGGTTCGCGAGGTACCTCGGCGTCAGGAACAACCAGGAATCGTCGAGACAGCGCTACGCTGGCTTCGGCAGCACCGAGACGCTCACCAGCCAGAGCAATCAATCCTCCGTGAGCAGTATCAACGAACGAAAGTCTCGGACGCAGGCGATGCGCAGTCCAGAGGATGAAGAGGAAGCGTTGACCGAACTCGCCAGGAGGACTGGCGTCGCGACGTCGTCTCGAATCGCCCGCAAGAACGACGGCGTCCAACGGGACGGCAAGGTGCTCGTCAACCTCCTACCTGGAAGCGAGATAAAACGTGTCAATGTGAAGAGCAAGGCGATCTCCAGGCTCGACGAGGCGAGTGATGAACGCAGTGAAGGCACGCCGATTGTCGAGGAAGCGCGATTTCGGAACACGTGGATCAGCGGTGGCAAGACACTCGACAAATCGAGCCAATGCGACATCGCAAACGATGAAAGCGGTCACCGAGAGAAGAGTCTTCCGGAGTACCTCTTCGGCAGCGCTACGAATCTCCATCGCGAGGCTCGAGAAGGCGAGCCGAACAATCGGCTCGAGCGGAAACGGGACCAATTCTCGCGGTATGAGACGCAGACGATCCCGGAGAACGAGCGATTGGATTTTATTCTGAACACAAACGTTCCTGGGACAACAGGCGACGATGCAACCTACTGGGATCTCCACAAGTCTCTGCCGAACCTGACGATTCTGAAGCGGAACCTCGACGCTCCGCTCTACGTCGCCCGAGCAGTGAACGTTCCCGAGTCGGCCGGGTCGGCCGGGTCACCGGATTACGAGCTCCAGGCTCGTATCGTGAAATCGAATCGCGGGTCAGGGCGGTGTTGGGAGCGACGATCGGAACGACATGAGCTGACTGAAGATCCGACACGCTCGAACAGCCGCGGACAATCGAAGGCGAAGGCGACGGGCTGCTCCCAAACTCCGGTCACTCCCGAACGTTTGATCCCACGGCGGAGGGTCAAGGCGGTAAGAATCCCACCGCCTTTGGATCTCAGCACGGTGAACGAGCAATGTGAGCGCATGGAGGCGGAAGAGAGGAGGCATCTGAACGATTACAGCGTCGATGTGGCAATTCTGCGTAGCCACGAGGACCTGGTGGAAGGTTTGCTGACCGCTGCTGCAAACGAACGGATCATTAAGGACGCCGTTCACAGAAACGATACCTGGCGGGTCGGGAACGATCAATCCTGCGGAAGGGAGGACAAACAGCGACTGTCGTCGAGGCCTCTGCACAAATCCTGCGGCGACCTCTCGTTGGCCGACGAGCTCCAGTCACCGCAACTCGTCAATAATTGCAAGAGCTCCGTGAGCGATCTACGAACGATAGACCCCGCTTCGATCAGGATACCTCGACGTCCGATTGACCCTGCCGGCCGCCGTGACCGGGCCACCAGCCCTTTGTTCGATCAGACAAGTTCGATTGGCGGACTCCAGGCCGGAAGCGCGCTTCCGTCTACGGTCTACGGACCGATTCCGTACAGTCAGTAAACATGCACATAATTTTCCTGAAATAATGCTCTTCCTGCCGCGCGCGTAAATAGCCGCGCACGCTCCGTTAGGATCGCTTTGGTATAGCTGTTGTTAGTAACGTTGGCGATGATTGAAGAGGCACGTGAGAGAGATAACTAGACGAAGATACAGAATGCGCTTCATGGTCTAGTCTTTGAAAGATTACATTAATCTAGAAAAACATAACATGAATAGATAGTAAAATCAGAATTATACCGAAAAACGCTTTGAAACTATTAGATGTATAAATTAAATTATGTATAAATTAATTCGGTGCTTCTTCTGAAAAAATTAAGCCTTTATTACAAAAAAATAATAAACATGCCAATCTTCGAAATATTCGCCAGTATTTTATAATATTTTTCTCCATCTATCTGATGAATCTCCTCTCGAAAAAAAGAAAGTAATTAAAGGTTCAATGTCTTAAAAAAAAGGAAAGCACCGAATTAATTTGTACACCTAATACTTTGCGATAAAAATATATTAATGTTAAACGGAGAAATCGCGTATAAAGCGAAAATTGCAATCTTGCACATTTGATCCTAAACATAATTAATATCATTACGAACGTGTAACGAATCGCTACAGTTACGGGACGTATAGCTTCCCATGACCCACAAAGGCTGTATAAGCGTCAACCCAGCAGAACGGTAAAAATGAAACTAAATTACACGAGCAGAAAGAGAGGGAGAAAAAGAATCAGATAGAAAAGATAATAAAGTACCGTAAACGAAAAAATAAAGTCGACACAGGGCGCCGAGGAAGAGAGGAATGGGGGAGGGAGATCGATCGCGTGAGAATCACGTTCGATGAAAGCGGTGAAAGGTGCGACGTTCTTTGCGAGATTGAAATTCGGTTTCTCGTTTCGTCACTTGTGACATGAGTGAGTTTGCTAGCGTGTAACAGCCTCGCGAGCTCGCGAAGCTGTTACACGCTAACAAATTGGATACAGAATGCTATTCCAGACCGGACGAATCGGCGTGGGGACCAAGCGGTCTCACTGAGGACGCACGGAGCTGCCCGATATGATCGAATCGGAAGAGACTAGATTTCTTGTCGAGTTAATAAGCGGTTCTTCCTCCTGCGTCTGTTCTTTTTTTTCACCCGGAACGCGGTGTTCCGACAAAGGGAAATTTTCTCGTAATTTTCTTCTAATTTTCTCGCATCGCGTAAGCGCTTTCCACCGCCCAGCTTGATCGTTTAAACCCGAATGTCAGGGAAGCGGAAGTGCAGATCTCGCAAGTCGCGTCCGCGCAAATATCATCTGTTTGTTCGTGCGTCAACGAGTTTGCTCTCCCACGATGAAAAATCCCGAACGTCAGCGAGCGTCAGCGCGACTGCGCTTTTCCGCTCGGCGATGGACGTTGGCCGGTCGCGAGTTGCACTCGTCTTATCAGTCGCACGGTCTCGGCGCGGCTCGACGCACGCGAGCGCACTTTGCACGCGTACACGCGCTCGCGTAACGCCGCTGCATAATCGCGATAAGCTGCCGGGCCATTATACCGCGCGCTGCAGCGCGCTCGTGAAAGCAGGTGCTCGTGCTTCCATCTGAAATATAAACGGTGCCACGTAATTCTCGAATACGCACGCGATAAGAGACGGGAGGAGCATCACGCGATACGCGATTTTCAGTGAGTCTTGATGCTTTCGCTTAAGTAAATAAAAATTCCAATCGCAACGCTCGGTTACCGGCGCGCAAAAGTACCCTCTTCCTCGGCGGAAGCTTCTATCATTTGTACATTATAGTTCCGCGAAAATCAGTGTAAAATCTGCTTATATTGTATAATAATACATATATAATAATATACGCATGCGGTGTAAAACGTGATGAGGCGTTACGTAAAATTCTGCTTAAAAACCATAGCCAAGTCTTTGCTTCTCGCTGGTCAACGACCGCGACTCAAGTATCGCTTTTCTCCGCGAAGACGAAGCCATATGTTCTGGCGGAATGAGCTAAACAAGCACCGGCCCCTAAGTGGGTTAAGTCGTCTCTCGTACGCGATTCAATTTTTCTCCATGAAATTATCTGGCGGGATGTGATCCTCGCATGCTCTAGTAATTTCGTCGAGCTTAAACGTCGGAGCATGTGTGGTACAAATACTGACGGACGTACTGAAGCATCGAGACGTAAAATCTCGCGAACCTAGACCAGAAAAATACACATTAAGCTCTAATTAAAATAATAAAATAATTTAAAAAAAATTAAAAATTGCAGTATTACGTACGAGTGCTTAACGCTCAACGTCGTTGAAAGACCGATCCAGTTTCTTTGATCGACATTAGATGTACGCCATCACTTTTAATAACGGGGCAGGGTCCAACGAGGCGGTTAAACGATGATTAAACGATGAAACGGACGCGTGTCCCGAAACGACGCAGCCAATGAGACGACCGAGCCGATCAAGTAACTTAAACACCGAAATTAAGTGCTCGTCGCCCCGCGCGCGAGTTGGGGCTCGATTGAATTGACAGAGAATCGCCGCAGCGTGTCCCATAAGACACCATAAAAATCTAATCGCGTGGGACACGATGCGCCTCGTCTCGCTCTTAGCCACTCGGACCGGTCGATAAACGTGTCTTCCTTGATGCAGAATCGCCGAGGCGTTATGTGGAGGGCGAGGTGACGATTCACTATCGCTCGCCGGTGCGTACAGAGGCGAAGGAGCCGCTGAGCGAGGAGGAGCTCGCGCGCCGCAGCGCGGAGAACATGCGGCGCGTCTACCAGGAGGAGCGCCGTCGCAAGTACCTCCAGGAGCTGCACGACATCGACTCCCGCAGGCACACGGACAACTTCATGTAAGCGCAAAGAGTCTTCTTTCTTGTAAATTCGGAAAAATTGAAAAATTGCGTCGGAAAAGCGGGTTTTCACGTGATTCAAGTGCAGCTTCGTTTCTCCTCCCCGTTAATCCTCTAATGATCTTGCGTTCTTGTCAAGTCCCACCGGAAAGACCCGCTGGAGACTGCTATTACTGAGGGAACACGAGGAGGAAGAACGAAACTCTCCCCCGAATAAATTCGCTCTAACGCGCCGCGATTGCAGCGATAGTGCGATCTACGCCGCGCTCTTCCGCTCTTTCCTCGCGCAAGTAACACTTTAGAAGATGACGTTAATAACATGGCGAAAGGCGCTTGCATCTTTAGCTCGTCGTCGGCTCGTAAACACTTCCTGCTATTCAATGGCCATTACGTAACGCGTCGTGCGTCGCGAGCGTTTTACGCGGGCGTCACAATGAAAGCGTAGGTGAACGCGCAGGTAGAGAGATCGGGACAGGTTTCATTGATGTCCCCCTGTCTCTTCCCAGGGAAGGTTGTCCATAGTCCTGAATCCTCTCGCGATAGTGAAGTAGAAAGTCTCAGTCGTTTCTTCGGATAGAGAACATCATCGTAGGACGCCTTGGAATTCACATTCTTCTTCCTAACTAAAATAAAGCATTTGATTGTGAAATATATCATTTATTGCAAAAGAAAATATGATATTGTAAAATGTTGAAAGAAGATGATAAGCGTGTATATCTTGCGATTTGCAATTGTGTTTCCGATTTCTTCGAGACCCCGTCGCAAATATATCCCATAACTATCACATTAGCGAGAAGAGATCGCGGCATTTGTTCGGGGTAAGCAGAGAGACAACAATCTTGACTCAGTCGCGCTTGGAATCGGTTCCGTTTCGACAAATTTCAGACCCTCGCAGAAGTCGCCCATACCGCTGAATCGCTACGACGACTTCGTGGATGATTTGAGCCAGAGAAGCCGATCCCAGGATCAAACACCGGAGCCGCGTCTGGTGGCGAGAGCGCTCTACAATTTCGTCGGACAGTCGTCGCGGGAGTTGACCTTCCGACGCGGCGACATCATATTCGTGCGGCGGCAAGTGGACAAGAACTGGTACGAGGGCGAGTACAATGCGATGATCGGACTTTTCCCCTCCAACTATGTCGAGGTAATCCCGGGTCTGCAGCATGAAATTGAAAATGTATTATACAAAATACATATTTTAATATTATTTGCCTTATTGGAGGATAACGAAATTAATTAAATTGTAATCTCAAACATACAAAATGTAAAAGGTAATCAAGTTTGAATGAAAATGCTAAAAGCACATTAAAGATAATAACATGAGCTGACAGCGAGAATTAATTATCCATGATAAAAAAATTCCTTCTAGTAAATCCAAACTCTCATTAAATTCTACCGTTTGCTCGATGTAGATCCTGCCGTACGATGGTACCATGCGAACGACACCGAAGAAAGCCCACGAAGGACAGGCACGAGCGAAGTTTAATTTTGTCGCTCAGACTAATCTCGAATTGTCCCTGGTGAAAGGTATACAACGAAACAGCTTCTTAAATTCAAGCTTTACGCAACAAGAACACCAATTACACGTGTTCGCAGGCGAACTGGTGGTCCTGACGAGAAGAGTCGACGAGAACTGGTACGAAGGGCGCATAGGAAACAGGAAAGGGATATTCCCGATCTCCTACGTCGAGGTCATCACGGAACCCGGACATCGATCAGGTAATCCGAAGCTCAGTCGTCGGCGAGAGCAAGATTGTCGGCTGGGAGCGCCGCATTTGAGCCGTGTCGAGTTGACGTCGACGTAATACGAATCCGGGCCGCTTTTAATTTCAGAGACGCCGATTCAGAACAAACCGGTTGCGTCTCCGGCGGCGCACAGTCTCCTGGCGAACGGCTCGTCCGGCGGCAAGATGAGCATGGGACCCCATCATTACGTGCCGTCCATCCCAGTCAATATCAACACAACCCAGCCCCATTATAATTCACTGGTAACTATCTGGCACAATCCCCGCGTGTCGCGGCATAATTACTCAGGCGGCGTAATCGAATCCTTTCACGGCGCCTCGTTACATTGTTCCACGGCGAAGAAACATTGTCTTTTAAACGACAATTGTAGTAAAGCAAGAGTATCGTATCTCTTCATGCAAGTGCAGTAACAGTAGTAATGTAATCGATTGTTTCCAGCCACGTATGGGAGGGAGCAAGCTGCACGTGTCACAGCTCAGCGAGACATTGCACATCGACACGCACTCGGAACCAATTCCGTGAGTTCCTCTCTTTTGATTTGTATGTTTTCTTCTTTTAATGAAGCTTCAACTTTTCACTTTTGCCGCTTCGATCGATCCCGATCCTGGTTGGCTTCTCAATAACACGCGAGAGAGTTTTGCTGCAATTGAGAAATGGTATAATATTGCTCACTGAAGAAATAAATATGAGGATCTGGACTTACCTATATTACGGAACTCGATATCGCTTGTCATGATTCTTTTCTATGACTCGGCAGGTATCGGGCATTGTACAACTACAAGCCGCAGAACGATGATGAGCTGGAGCTGAAGGAGGGCGACACGGTGTACGTGATGGAGAAGTGCGACGACGGATGGTACGTCGGCTCCAGCCAGAGGACCGGCTACTTCGGCACCTTCCCGGGCAACTACGTGGAGAGATTGTGAGGAAGGCCGACGATCCAGGACTTGGACGCCGCGGGGCGCGTCAAAGCCCAGGATAGCAGTCACCAAAGCACTAGACGGAATCGTTAAAATAGACACCGATATTTACCCGGCGTTTAACCGATCACCTCCAGCGGTATGAGCGATCTTCGATCGAGGCGTTGAAGCGTTTTTGCGAGTAAAGTGTCTGGTACGTTTCCGCAGAAAGACGGAATCTCGTCTCTTTCTTTTTCTCCTTCTGGATTTTTGTTTTACTTCATTTTATTTTCCTCTTTTATTATAATCACATTTATTAAATCTTCTTTTATATGTTATAATTTTATGATTATCAATCTTCTCTCTCGTTGTGTTTGTGATTTTAATAATTTTATTCGAGATTATTCGTCAATTATTAAAAGATTCTAATTCGATATTTCTCATCTTTTAATAATTATTGTTTATTTTTATTATATCCATTATTGACATATACATATACAACGAATAACACTTGAAATTAAATCCATACCGAGGATACATCTACCGCCGTGAGCGAATGGGTTAAACGCCTTAACAGCAGGAAGTAAAGAACTTCACACAAGAGTCTTCCTTTTTGCGGGTCTGGCGACGATTGTCGATTACGCAGCTAGAATAAATATTAGAGCAGTCAGTGTTTGTGGCGAAGGCGTAATGGAGCTCCCGCGCGATCACAAGTATCATAAGTATTCCATTGACTTGGCTCTCTTATTCACCACATTTAAAATATCGATGTCTTATCAGTGTTCACTTCCTTCACCTGATACTATTATCGACCAGCCTTTACATTATTAATCCTCTCTCGATCAAACATTATCAACGCTCGGGATACTGGAAGTAATCATTGATCGTGCCGGGAGCTCCTCTGGCGTCGGATTTACCAAAATATTTAGCAGCATAGTCCGCTAGAATACGCGCGAGTCTGTAAGTAGTGTACGATAACGATTAATGTAACTTATTGTTATTGCTGTTCTCCTGGCAGCTAACTCGATCGTCACGGAACGAATTCGTCGTCCGGCGAATCTGACAAGCCGAATCTTGCGACGACATGCCGAGACCATTGAAGAAAACAAAGAAAAGAAAAGAAAGGAAAAAGAATACCGAGCATCAAAGAGTTAAACGCATAATCAGGATAGCGGGGTAACAATTAATTTGAGATTTCGAGGGGACGGCTGCTTTCCGAGGGGGAGTGCGCGCATTAAGCGCACACAGTGACTTGCGTTGAATTAAAAGAGGATCGCGCGGCGGCGAAGGTTTTCCTATGATTTCGGTATTGTGTAGATAAAAATCGGCCACTGTTATTGTTGCATTCGCAGAGTATTTCGAGACTAACGGACTTATTATAATTGAAAGTTTGCCTTCCCAAATTAATATTTTTGTAAACATTATTTGTATCCAGAGTTATATATAAATATACAACATATATATAGAAAGAGAATAGATATATATATACACACATACGTTATATATATATACACAGATTATCATATACTATATCGCGCGCGCGAGGTAACACATATACATATATATATATATATATATATAAAGATATCATATGTAACGCGGGTAATTAACGAATCTGTGTAATGGGTCTGTACACAAGCGTTATCACGTTACGTGCACGCAGGCATACAAAAATGTGTACATACGTATACTTTATACCATGTAGAATTTACTTCGAGCTGCAATGAGAGCGCGACGAAGGAATCGACAGTTTCCTCGCGACGTGGGGAACGAACGTCGCAAGACGCTGTGGTGTCATCATCCAAGTCACATCTTTTCTAATGTTACTTCATCGTGATCGCCTCTATCCCCCATGCGTTAAGCTAACAGAACGCAATTGGGAATCAGACAATACTATGCTACAATAATTGTAGAAGATGGATAATGTGACAAGGGCATTATACGGACACCGAAGTAGATTTGAGAATAATGGAATGATCGTTTTTACCTTCGAAAGAAGCTAAGAAGATCGAAGATCAGCTTCTTCCGTTGTCTCGTATCGTCAGTGCGTATTTAAGCGATGAAGATGTCTGTTTTTCTGTTTTGGAAGCTCCTTTCTTTTCAGAAAGCATGATTAAAGCCCTGACGAAACCTGAAAGGCTTGAGTTTAACATTTAACATTTCAAATATTTTAATATTTGAAATTGACAAATGCAGATTGTGAATGATTAATAGAAGAACTAATATAGAACCTTTTTCATTTACATTCGGATAGCCAAATGTGTCACTAAATGTGCAGTGAAGATACGGGCTGTTCGCGCGCGCATTTTGCGTCTCACGCGAATTTGTGCATCCAGACGTGCGCATATATCCATGTACACATATCCCATTGAATATCGGTAAGGCTCACGGTCTCAAGTTGGACGTTTACAAGTCAGAAATAAAAATCGTTGAACTCGAAATAAACCGATATATGTAATCCAGCCCGTCTGCTGTCCCGTTTCTTTTCAGCGATTCCAAAATACATGGCGAGAATACCTGACCGATGTGGTGGTGTCGAATAACACGCGTTGATATGCTGTGTGTAACACGATTTTCTTTTTAATTAATAATGATGATGTAATTTAATTTTAATTAATAATAATATTCGACAGAGATTAGGAATATTTTCACGATACACTTTTGCTTTTCGTGTATGAAAAAAAGATTGTACTAATGTAGATGAGCAAGCTATCAAATGTCTTGAGATGTACTCCTTTGTATCTTTCTAATTTCGACGTTAACATCGAAAATTTACTGGCAATTGTAAAACCACCGTTTCGCAATATCGATGTACTCGCTTATACCGATAATGCTTGATTTTATATCGATCTTCACCAGACGACGATTTGGACACATTTGTTTTCACAATCTCAACTCGCGCTAATGACGTTACTATGTATTATATACTCTAGAGATGCAAATAAAACCTAGTCCATTACTAAGATTTATTAATTCGTGACAATAATAACCTACCTTAAGACAATACAAACAATAAACGCATTTAATTCAAATAGATATCTTCTTTCTTACCTATCTCTTCATTTTTCTTTTCGGCTCATTTCTTTGAGCCATCTGCATGAGCATTCATTTGGTTTTGATCATAAAACTTAAAACTATCTTAGCTAATAAAATAATTCGTTTCTGATTAATTGAATATTTTATTACTATATTATTGCGTCATAAGAAGTAAAGGTACGTTATGCGTGGCCAATTGGAAAAAAAAGAGAGATTTCATGCTTAAAATTGATTTTCCAAGAAAACATATATCAATAGAAAAATATTATATATCAGAACTAAATATATCAAAAGTTTAGGTATATGAGTTATCCTCGTTCTCTCTAATCAGTCATATTATTTTCAATGAAATTGATCGCTATAATACCATTACCAGTTGCATAAAAATTCTATACTATCTGAATATTGACCATCGACTATTGGAAGGATGCAAATACGGTAAAATACGATACGGAAGTTTGCACAACCTGTAAACGAGAGCACTATATCTTCTTTAGGATTTTAAACGAAATAAATTTTGTGATATTGGAATAATCGGGAAAATCTATTTTACCGCGGTAAAGCTTTTCAGGCAAAAGATGTAGATTTTGCCAGCGCTGATAAAATTTGGCTGCAGGCTTTTTCTCATCACGTAGAGGAGCAGCATCTGCGATTTTACAGGTATCTTAAACCAGGATGAGTTATATCTGAAACGATACGCATTTCATAATTTCTTAATTATCATAAACTAAACGCAAATTTCAAATAAAAATGTATTACGTAATTAAAATCTTGTCTTACATCTTGTCGCGTATTTGTAAACTATGGTTTACCAACTTTTGGCCTTGCACATTGAAGAAAAATAGATGAATCAGTTGACCAACGACAAATGCCGAGTATCTCGTTGCTTGCAGAACATCGGACTGCATTGAGATCTCGAAAGCGGTGAATAAAATATTTTAATTTTTGCGGTTTTGCAAAAAGAAAATTATAATGTTATGAGAAAAACATTCATTATGCTCTTGTAAATACAGACTAAATGTGTAAATAAATGTGTGTACATACTTGTAACAATGTAATGCTCATCCCTATGATAACTATCACTATTTGTATAAGAAAAGTTATAGTAAACGTATTTTCAAGAAGATCTGCAAAACTAAAAAATAAATATTACAGCAAAATCTATGCACAATTTCTTTTTTCACTTTTCAACGCATATGCGTATATTATGCATCTTTTGCAAAAGAAGATGAAACATTACTCACTCTAAAGCTCGCCAATGTGCATTCACAGAGATTACTATTTTCTTGTTATAATAGTTATCTAAATTATTCAGATTCGTTACATTAACATTTTTGTATGCTATATTCTCGAAACGAAATCTGCAAACGTCTATAGAAAATCAATTTCTCTTCTTCTTCATTATATATTACGAAAATAAATTATTCTATAACATTATTTATATCCAATATTACCCAGCAATGGCAAAGATGCTGCAGACATGCTGGACGTAAGTTAGTAACATGCAATCGTGCGCGAGCAGCCCCGTTATAGCAATCTCTAAAGCCACGACGGCATGGAAGAAGATATAGAAGAAATACTCTTCTTCGTCGACAAAGTAATACGCTTCGTAGGGCAACAATATGGGACGAGACTCATTGAGGGGCGCGATAAGGTCCAGTATCTGCGGTATGAGTGAGATGGACACAAATACAGGGGATATTATATAACACCATACTGCAACAAAATGGTATTCCGTTGCCGTTACAAAACCAGCATCAAAGTCCTTATCGAAATATATATTGTTAATACACATTCACCCTTACACATAAATATCAAGGCAAATAATCTTCCATTTGCAGCGTACGCTTTCATAATTTTGTACTCTTCCGGGCTCTCCAGTTTCTTCCAGTCGTCCAGCAAATGATCGGTGAGATATTTAATCTATGAATATCATTGGTACGATTGATAAGCATCAGAAGAGTCCCGTCAGATAATTTATACAGCAGCAGCTCGTAATTACTAATTGCCGAAATTCAAAAGAATTAAGTAATTTTCTTTATTTCATACGATATAAATATCCGTACTGACGTACTCTGCTAGCGTTAAAATGGCACGCATACAGCTTCACTATAATAATAGTAAACAAACAAATCGTTGGCAAAACTTGTAGTATACATTGTACATTTTTGCCGCACTGAAAGATTTTGCTCACCTAGAAATATCATTGCTAACAGATCGTGAACGTTGTTCTGCATATTATACTTAAATTTATTTCATTAAATTTTTTATGCAATTTATATCGGTGTTATATGTGTGTGTATAAAACGAATACATAAAAAGAATACGAGTAGTATTTGTATTGAGATTTTACAAGAGCTACCACCTGTGGAATGATCAGAGAGAATGTGGCTATGGACGTCACGGTCACACCAAGCAATCTATTTCTTCTATTCTGATAGGGCCATTGGCCGGTGAGCACTAACACCTTTTTCGTGATACCACAAAAGTGACTTCGAGTGAACTCCATAGTTTTCTTAGAGGGGTACTTTGTGTTTGATGGCTCACGATCGACTAAATTTCTCGTTCCATTCTTCGGCATGAGAAATGAATAAATATTTTAGCAGGAAACTACTATGTGCGAGTAAATTTCAGGTGTCATCCTTCGAGATGAGATGTGAATGAATATTTCAGCAGAGGGTGGTATACGTGTACGAACGGAACACGTTCAAAACCTTTAATATAGCGTGTCACGCATCATCTATGATTGATAGGGGATAGGGGTTTGTAATATGTATATCCTATTACTACAACGTGGTAGATGTAAAAAAGCCTTGCTACGCAAGACGATTTCCCTCCATGCGAAACGTCTCGATCAGACTATATACTCAAGAGAGAATAATTTTCCCAGTAAAACAAATACGCTCTTTTTTCTTATTTTTTAAGGGCGGCCATCAAGAAGTTACAAAATGCATTGAAAGAAATTATGATCCTAAGCCACAGCTTCCTCAGAAGATTGTTTTTCCGAGGATTTGCGATACATTATTCCTGTAATCATTCCTTGCTCGTGTTTGCGATCAGTGCATTCATCATTGATAGATTCAACAGGTAGTACGATAGACTGCCTCAGCGCATGCTGCGGACGATGAAGAAAAGCAAACTTTCTTAACAAATGCTTTTTATGATGATGACTAGTAAGTTTGTTCTGCACCTGTGTTGAAAATTTAGTTATTGCGTTTTATATTATTTGAGAATACAATTTTATTATATTGGAAGTATAAGTTCTTGATGTTTCTCCTAGTTACACAGGGTGAGACACCTAAAACAGGCCACCTGAACATCTCGACTGTTATTGGTGATAGAAAAAAATGTGTCAGACCAAACTTGCATGGTTTCGAGGGACACATATTTTGTTCTAAATAGTTTTTTATTAGGTGGACGCGTAGAGGTCATATGAAGGTCAACTTCGTTTTTTTTAATGATATGATATGTTTTTTTACGTACCATCTAGTAGAGCGTTTGAAGATGCGCACATTGATCTACGGGTCAAAATCATATAAATAATGAAAGAAAAGGATTTCTTTCCATTAATTTTTCTTTCTCATGAAAGGGTGGATGTGACCTGTAGTCTATATTCGTAAGTTCAGTTACGTTATGTAGAAATCATATTTTATTAAGTTTGTCTCACCAAGTGTTGTAATATTAAAACCTAATAATTCTTTGTATTCCTTTCAGTTAAGTATAAAATTCTATAGAATAATTCTAGTCTATCTAATCTATCTGATCTAACTAATCTAGTCTCTCTAAATGTAATAATTCTAGAGAATTATACATATTATTATACTGTAAGTTTTAATTTTAAGAATTAAAAATTATTAAAAGAATTAAAAAAGATATGGGAAACAAATAAATTGCCAAATTATATATTATATTAATCACACATAAATAACAAATCTTATCTTGACAACGCACAAAGATTAAGTAATTTCGATTGAATGTAAAAATAATACCTGGATACCGCTAATCATTTAATTATTCTAAAGATGCGAGCACCGTAAAATATGACATTGAAGTTTGCAGAATCTTTAAAATAAAAATACGTCTAATTAAAAAATGATTAAAAATACAATAAATTATACAAGAGTTTTTTAATAAATTTTACGTTTATAGCATTACGTCTCGTACCGTGGTAAAACTTTCCAACGAGAAAACAAGTATCTTGCCAGCGGTCAGGAAAATAGGTTGATAGGTCCTTCGTATCACGAACAGAAGTACGTTTTTCGATTTTACGGGTGTTTTGTACCACAAACTGTCATAACTGCAATCGTTCAATGACAAACTATGAATCTCGATGAAATAATTATTGCAAAGTTCTTCGTCTTACATCTTTTCGCGCATCTGAACACTGTGGTCTATCAGCTTTTGTCCTTCGAAACTGAGATAGAACAAGTGGATCAGCTGAGCAGCAAAGTACACTACATATTTTAACGCATCTAAAGTATCAGCATCCCGCTGCGTGATCTACAATTTGCAAGAAAGAACTAAGAATTTTATTTCTTCGCAATCGCATTTCTAATAAACGTTCCAATGTCTAATGTAATTATACGCGCGGCATACAATATTATAATAAATAATCACGTACTTGTAACAGAGTGATGCTAATTACCAATGCATTTATCGCCACTTGTATGGCCAGCGATAAAGAGAATATGTCTGTAACAAACTGAGCAAATCTATGGCAAAGGGGAAACGTAATAATAATGCGAATTAAGTAATTAAAAGAAAGTTCCTGCTCTTCCAATGATTTTTCTTCTAACGATTAAGTACTCACTGTAAAGCCTTTTGGTGCATGTGTACCGAAAACGCGATACGTTTGCGATAGTCATCACTTACGTAATCGTGTAAAACTTTTGTCGTGTAATCGTATGTTAACTGTTCAAATCGAAACCTGCAAGCATCCTGCACATGACACACGCATAAGGAATTTACCAGGATACTACGCTAAAAATTATATTCTTACCCAGCCACAGCAAAAATACTACAGATATGTTCGATGCAAGTTAGAAGCATGCAATCGTGAGCTACTATTCCGGTCATCATTATTTCCCCACTCACGACGGCATGACAGAAAATATATAAGAAATATTCCTCCTCATCGACAAAATAGTATCCCGGATACGGGACCACTACAGGGCGGGATTCGTTGAGGGGTAATATGACATTCAACATTTGCGGTATGATGGATATGCACATGAACAGAGCGTATGATATGAAGCAGTACGCTGCAACAGATAAAATGATCGTCCACCGACTATCAAATTTTCTTAAATTTATAAAGAGGGCAAGTAGGAATAATTAGGAAGATAAAAATTTGATAGTTTGTTCTTACATGAATACCCCAAAGAGAATCGCTGACTATTCTCAGTATATTTCTTCACGATCTCATATTCTTCCGGACTCTCTAATCTATCCCAATTAATGAAAAAATGATCGACGAGAATCTTTAGCTTGAAGAATGATGATAAATGTCTATTAATGATAAATCCTTTCCTCTGTAGTCTTACAGATATTCACTAGTAGTATTCTAACACTATTACTATAATAATAATAATAATAATAAAATAATAAATAATAAAAATAAAAATTATACTGACATCAAAATATAGCATTTATTGAAGAATAATAAATTAGGAGAAGATATTCCCTAAACTTGTATACTAACATTATCCCATATAAGATACATACCTTATACTGATTAAAATAACACGTATATAGTTTCAGTAATGATACACCAGTTAACGTGTACGATGTCATACTTTCGAAAATGCATTGCAAGTCTCCATCGCATCTAACGAATTTTGCTGTCTATAAATATCAATGCTCGCAGATATTTCGAAATCTTATTGTTTCAATATTTCATAATCTTTAATTATTAATCACCTGCGGGATGATCATAGAAAGTGTGTTCAGAGTCACCAGAATTACGCAGAATATTCTTGTTTTTGGTGTCTGATAAGGCCACTGGCCAGCCAATGATGACACCTTCTTAATAACACCGTAATACTGGTTGCAGGTAGAACTCATAGTCTATAGATGACCTTTTGCCCATGGTTTCTCACAGTCGACTAACATCAAAATTGTATTTTCCAACCTGTCCAGCCTTTAGTATTAGTAACGTGAATGAAATTTTGATAAGACTTCAAACACGCAATACATAGTACAAATGCAACGTATCTAGAAAAAGTGCCATACATCGACATGGCAAATGATTATAGCTTTTTCATGAACAGTAGTATTTATTTATTTCTTTAACTATAATAAGTATAGCGTAGAAAAATCCCATGGACGTTGTCTCCGCTGGAGAACATATCGATTAGTAGAACGTTATATTATCTTATGCGGAGATAGTGGGTATAACATCGTTATATTTGGAGATTTATAAACCTATGCTTAAAATGTCATTTCTACTTCCTGTAGACTAAGTATATGTAAAGTATAAAACACGAAAAAATAAAAATATACAAAACATAAAACATATATAAAAGAGGTATAAAAAAATAATTATACGAGGTATATAAAAATAACAGATTATGAATTTTACGTATACAGTTAAGAAATAATACTATAATAAATATATTGAGAATGTGTTCTGTGTTTTCGATGTAATATCAGTATCAGTATACAAACTATAAATAATTCATACATTACCAAATGCACATTATTATAATATCAGAATTGAAAGCGTGTGATTTATTGTATTGTATATGTAAAATATTAGTGTCGCCACATAATTGCTAACTGTCAGGAATAATGAGTTACTGAAAAGATGCGAGCATCGTAAAGTACGACACTGACGCCTGTACAATCTTTAAAATAAAAGCACGATGAATTATGCGAATGAAAGACTATAAGAAAAAAAAACTTGTGATAATTCTCACTTTACCGTGCAGAAGCCTTGCAGGGAAAAAATATATATTTTGCCGGCGCTTACGCAACACGGTCGGAAACTCTTCATCATCACCAACAACATCAATTTTTGTGATTTTATAGGTAATTCGTACCAAGAACCATTATAACTTGATTTTTATAGGCAAATATCATAGTTAAGTAAACATAGAAATATATCGTGTATTAAAGAGATTAAATATCTTTCGGTGAATCATCATATGCGAATATCTTACATTTTGTTGCACATTTGAAGACTATGATCTATTAACTTCTGTCCTTCGAAACTGAGGTAGAACAGATGAATCAATTGACCAGCAATGTATACTATGTACCTCGACGACTCTAACGTATCAGAATTTTGATGCGTGATCTATAATTTGTTTGTATGTTTCTCATTATTTTAATGACCATTTAATTATCTAATCTAATTATACAGAAGAAGTATGTCGTAAATGATCTTATAATAAACAACTACTTACGTACTTGTAACAGAGTAATGCTAATTACTACTGTATTTAGACCCACTTGTATGGCCAGCGATAATGAAAATATGTCTTCAAGAAACTGAGCGAACCTGTGGCAGACAGAAAATGTAATACGAATTACAATCTGTCTTCTAATTAAGTCTACTCACTTTACAGCTTCTTGATGTGTATGTACCGAGAACACAATACGTTTACAGTAAGAATCACTCCAATGAGTACGTAAAACTTTCATGGGTGTGTCCTCGTAAATTAACCGTTCAAATCGAAATCTGCAAGTAGTCTGCACATGATACACATGCACCAAATTTATTACTAGGATACTGCCACTGTAGATTGCTCTTACCCGGCTACAGCGAAGATGCTGCAACCATGTTCGACACAACTTAAAAACATGCAGTCGTGAGCAACGATCCCGGTCATGGCGATTTCCCAGGCCACGATAGAATGGCAGAAAATATGTAGAAAATACTCTTCTTCGTCGACGAAGTAATGTCCCGGATATGGGGGCAGTACAGGGCGAGATTCGTTGAGGGGTAATACGACATTCAACAATTGCGGTATGAGAGACGCACACATAAACAAGGCCAAACATGCAAAACAGTACACTGCAATATGTAAAATAATGCAATATATAAAAACAGATAAATTTATATAAATTTATCGACCATTAAATTGTAATTTTATAAGAGGCAAATAGGAGCGGATACGAAGATGGAAATTCAGTAACTTGTTCTTACACGAGTACCCCATGGAGTATCGCCTACCATTCTTGGCATATGTTTCCATAATTTCGTACTCTTCTGGAGTCTCTAGTTTGTCCCAATCGTTGAAGAAATGATCGATAAGAGCTTTTATCTAAAACAATGACTAAGTTTACAATGTTAATCGAGTTTAATAACATCAATAGTTATAAGGCTGGCCAACACAATCATTCCATTCTTCAAAGGAATAGTTGTGCTTGGACAGTTTTAGAATTACGGAAGTTATTAAACCCGATTAACGTTGCCGTGTAAACTTAGTCAATATTTTCGATTAATGACAATCTCTTTTCATGATCTCGGACATTACAATAATTCATAGTTAATAGTATAAAACTTATATAATAATAAAAAAAAAAAAAAAAAAAAAAACAAGAATAAATAAATAATAAATTGAGAAGATATATATTCTTTAAGCTTATATATTATCAACCTTCAAAATGAATGAAACGTACTTTACATCGGTTAAAATAACACGTAAACAGTTTCACTAATGTTACAAACGTTAACGTGTATGATGTCATAGTTTCGAAGATGCAATGCAAGTTTCCGTCGCATTTGACGAAGTTGACCATCTGGGAACATCAACGCTCACATATTTGGAGACCTCTTATCATTACTTCAATGTTTCACTATTAATTGTTAATCACCTGCAAAACGATCACAGACAACGTGTTCAGAGTAATTAAACTCACGCAGAACAGCCTTGTACGTGGTGTCTGGTAAGGCCATTGACCAGCCAACGATGACACCTTCTTAATGACATCGTAATATTGGCTGTAGGTAGAACTCATAGTTCACGGACGACCTTTTGCTCATGGTTCTACACAATCGACTAACTTCAAAATTTTATCTCGTCCGGCTTTATTCCTTGGTATCAGAGAATGAAACTTTAATGAGATTTTAGACATGCACTCTGTGTTTGTCTAAATAAGCAATGTCTAGAAAAATTGTAATGTGCGTCCGCAAATAATGTACAACTCTCTCTGGACAGAAGTAGCGTTTATTTCTTTAACTTTAAGTATAGCGTACACAGATCCCCATGGACACGTCATTTACTTCGTCAGGACGTATCGATCAGTAGAACACTATAATTTTTCGTGCGGAGCTTGTGAGAGTAAGACCGCCGCACTTGGAGAGCGCATTTGAAAACTTAAACCTATGCTTAAGATGTCACGTCTACAAACGTACTTCGTAGACTAGATAGACAAAATATAGATAGTACAAAATACAAAATACGAGAGGAGAGACAGTTAAATATGTATATAAGGTATACAAATATAATATAAATTTGACATGTATAGTTTGACATATATATTATCGAAGTATATTATCATAATCAAAATATTGAAAACACATGTTCTGTGTATGTGTATGTGTGTGTCTTTTTGATTGGATATAGACATCATCTCGCGAAAACATCGGATATAAAGATAACAACGTGATTTATTGAAAAGATGCGAGTACCGTCAGGTACGACATCGAAGTTTGTAAAATCTTGAAAATTAGAAGCACGTCGTTAATGACATTATAAGATAAAATGATTATCATTATAGTTAGCTTACCGTGGTGAAGCTCTCCAGAGAGAAAATGTAAACCTTCCCAGCGCTGAAGAAAGCCGGCCGACGACTCCTCGCCATCACAATCATGGCCATCTTCTGTGATTTCGTTGATACGTTGTACCAGGAGCTGTGATATCTGCAACGTTTCAAAAACACGCAAAATGAGTGTAGAAAGTAACATGCACAGACATAGGATATTTTTTATAAATATGCGATTGTCTTACATTCTATCGCGTATCTGAAAACTGTGATCTATCAGCTTCTGTCCCTCCAAGCTGAGGAAGAACAAGTGGATCATTTCTGCAATAACATAGAACACGTACCTTGTTGCTTCTAAATAATCGTCGTTCTGCTGCGTAATCTCCAGAAATATAACAAATTTATAAATGTAATACACTTAATTCTTTTAAAAAATAGGATATTATTTTACAATATAATATATAATGACATACTTGTAGCAGGGTAATGCTCATTCCTACCGTTACTATTAATATCTGAATAGCGAAAGGAAAAGTAAAAATATCTTCAAGATGTTGTGCACACCTGATACAAAAAAAAGATGAAAATATTCAAATCTTTAATTGAACATATCGGTCACGAGTTCATCAGCGGACACATTAAAATTCCTTTTACTATTCGGCAACGTTAATCACTCACTCTAAAATTTCTCGATGTCTATGCACAAAAAACGCAATTTTTTTGTGATCCACATCTCTCGAATCAGCGTTTAAAATTTTCACAGTTCCATTATTATTATGAAATAAATGTTCAAAGTGGAACCTGTAAATAATCCGTACGATATGTAGTGTTCAGATAAAATTTCGAATAAACTGTACGAGAATATATATTTTACTGTAACATTTTCACATGTATTTTACATTAGTACATCTTTACCCGATCAGAGCGAACATGCTGCAGATATGCTCCACGTAAGTCACAAACAAGCTATCGTGGGCGACTACAGCAGCCACGACTACTTCCCAGCCCACGATAGAGTGCCAAAGAATTTGAAAGAAGTGCTCCTGACTGTCTATGAAATAGTATCCCCGATACGGTGGTAGTATGGGACGGGATTGATTGAGGGGCCGCACGATATTCAGTATATAAGGTACGAGAGACATTGACATAAATATAACTACTGCTAGGAAACAATATACTGCAATGTACAAAATGGCATATGAGGAGAAAAATATCAAGTAGCTGATGTAAATATAGAGTGGATCATCCCTTATAATGTTTTCTCATTGGTATGCTTACCTAAATAGATCAAAGAAAATCGTCTACTATTCTCGGCATACGACTTCATAATTTCATACTCTTCGGGAGTCCTTAATTCCTTCCAGTCGGTAAACAAGTGTTCTGTGAGGCTTCTGATCTGGTAAAACATTAGTAAATAATAAGTTCTTTAAACAATTTAAACAACATTGATTTAAATATCTGAAAATATAAGAAAACACCTATAAAATTGGAAAAATACAAAACAAATTTGCGTCATTTTATTAAATATAAAATTCTTTACGTTAATGTCGAAGTATTAAATAGAAAAATGGATACTGCAAAACGTACTGTACGAATATTTATTTGAAATGTGTACATCTTCAACAAAGATACAGCTGACAGCAAGTACGCTGTCATTGCCTGAAAAGTGCACTGCATGTTCTTGCACATACATTGATACGCTATCTGAAAATGTTACCATTTATACAACTCTTGAAACAAGAAAATTTCTTTTTATATGATTAAGTTACATCGTATGTTTACCTCTGGGATAATTATAGTCAATGAGACTAAAGTTAACAGAGTAACACGGAATATTCTTGTTCTTGGTTTCAGATATGGCCACATACCAGTGAGCGACGATATTTTATAAACAATATCATAATAATGATTGTGAGTGACTTCCATCTTTTATCTCCTAAGAAAACTGCACCTACGACACTGCGAGGTAATAAGAATAGTCCAATACTTTCATGGGGCTGGTTGTTCCTTCCTTATGTTACGCGTTAAAATTATAGACATATCCCTCGCGGTAGAATTGCTGTACAACGTGGCAATTTTCACAGAATGACTTTATGCATCACGTCCATCAATGAATGATCCGTAAAGCTCTTGAGAATATCAAAGATAGTATTTATTTGACTATAGCGCTGGGGGACAGCACCACTTTATTGATAGATAAAGTACATTGCAAGTTCTCTATAATCAGAGTATATCGATTCGAGTATGATTACTTTCTCCCTATAGACCCTTTTAGCACTACCGCTCCATTTATACAAACGTAAAAAGTCCAGCATTTAAGATGATACTTCGATGATACATTCAGAAGGATCGCGTGTGAATCCGATACATGTGGAACGTACAAGTAAGTTAAAATATTCAAGAGATGTTACATAAAATAAAGAAAATACTTTAAAAGCGCATTTTCTTACAAAACATTTTAATAAATTAAATACTCCGTTTTAATTTATTACTTACATACTGTGGCAGAGATATTAAAAACCTAAAAACACTTTTATTATTTTATTTAGTTTGCAACAGCAAAATTTACGACACATGTATATTTCTTTATACATACGCGCATATTTATGTGATTAAGAGATTCGATAATATCTATTGAATTTTATTGTATTAAGATAATTCTCCATACACTCACTACTGGAATATAAGAAATAAATGAAAACATGGAAAAGCACACAAAAGCTATATTGAAGTAAATTAAGCAACTACATATGGATCGTCTATTTTTTACCTGAAAGTTTCTTAATTGAATATATGAAAAAGAGCGAAATTCGACTGATGGGCACATTATTCTGCAACCGCCCATCGGACAAAATATCACTCATTAGAACATTTCTTTTTGCATAGGAATTCCGGATCAACATCACCTTTTCTGCACAGTCAAAAAAAAGAAATCTTGCAGCAATTGTGCGTCAAGTATGCGTACAAATTACATTTGGAATAAAACACTACATAATTGTTATACAATGAAACAATATTTTCAAAATTTAGTTACTAGAAACTTTAATAAAATAAAATGCGAAATGTCCTTGTTCTTAACTTCAGATCAGTCACATACCGATGACGGACGATCTTCCTTAAACGAAATATTAATAATGATTGTAGATGTTGTTTTATTTGATTTTTTATTATAGTAATATATATATATATATATATTATATTACATGATTATAATCATTTATTCTATACAATATTAACACCATCCTTGTCGGTCGCAGAGAAATAACGTGACCTAGTGAAAAGATGAGAGCATCGCAAAATATGATATCGATGCTTGTACAACCTTCGAAACAAGATCATGACATGTCATTAAAAAATTTGCGAGCTAACGGTTTTGATAATTCTTGCTTTACCGTGATGAAACTCTTCAGAGAGAAAATGTAAATTTTGCCGGCACTAACGAAACTAGGCCGAAGACTCTTCATCATCACCATCATAACCAACTCTCGTGATTTCGCGGATACATTGTACCAAGAGCTATTGTATCTACAGTATTTTACTAGCACACAAATCTCGATTGCGGATAACAGTACATACAATATTATTTCAAATATTAAGATTCGCTAAAACACGTTACATTCTGTCGCGTATCTGAAGACTGTGATCTATCAGCTTTTGTCCTTCGAAACTGAAGATGAATAACCGTGTCATTTGAACAGAAATAAAACTCATGTATCTTACTATTTCCAAAATATTGTCTTCGTGTTGCGCAATCTTTAATACAAAAATGTTACAGTTTTATTTCTTGTTAATTGATATAATACACAGTATTTGATAATTACCGTTATTTTACGGATATATGCGTACCTGTAACAAGGTCAGGCTTAATCCCACTGTTATCAGGAACAGTTGCAGAATGTTAGGTATATTAAAAACGTCTTCGACAAGTTGTGCCATTCTATAGCAAATAAAACATAAGATACTATTATATAATATATATATATATATATATATAAGATATAATTTAATTTATATATATATATATAAATTAAATTATATCTTATTGCTTTTAGATTTTATTCTTTTCTTATTTTCAAGGGAATTTGCATTAAGAGAACATTACTTTTCACTTCACTATCTAACAACGTTATATATTATGCACTCACTCTAAAGTTTTTTGATGTTTAACCACAAAGCACGCAACTCTCTTGCAGCATTCATCATCTGAACAAGCTTGACAATTCCCTTTGCTTCATTAGAGAATAAATGTTCGAAGCGATATCTGAAAACAATTTGTTTAACGCTATTCCAAATAAATAGATACATAGTTTTGAATGTAACTTCTTCTTATAATTATTTGTTTACCCGATCACAGCAAACGAGCTACAAATATGCTCGATATAAGTAATGAACATGCCATCGTGAGCCATTATTCCAATTCCAAGAAAGAACCAAGCCACAATAGTATGTGAAAAGATTTGAAAAACATATTCTTCAGCATCCACGAAGTAATATGATGGATACGGCAAGAGTACCGGACGGGATTCATTGAGAGGTAATACGATATCGAGTATAAATGACATAAGAGACATCAACATAATTATACACATCGTTAAAAAACAATGCGCTGCAATGTTGAAAATAAATTACGTGAAAGATTTTCCATAATTACAATTTAGACAGAGTTTATACAACAACCTTACAGAAATTATTCATTGATAATCCTAACCAAAAAAGAATAGAAATAATCGTCTACTGTTTTTGGCATATGATTTCATAATATCATATTCTTCAGTACTTTTTAATTCTTCCCAGTCAATGAACAAATGTTCCGTGAGAGTTTTGATCTATTAAAACATAAATGTCACGAATTAATGCTATGGAATAATATTAACAAATTGATTAAATTTTTCCCCATAAGTTTATAAAATAAAAGTAAAAATTTAAATTCAACGGATATTTCTTCTTCTGCGAAATTAAATATTATATATCGAGTAAATGATGAAAGAATAACAAAATATAAATCATACTGTGCGAGCGTTTGACTGAATGGTGTACATCATTATTATGACTAGAATTGGGACTGTACATGTTGCAAAATTCTGAGCCGTACATTGCAGTCTTAGTTTGCACATATATTGAAACCCAGCCTGGAAATATTATTATCGTTTACAAAAGTTATTGTGCATTCTCTTGTCTTTAGGAGAAATTACATTGTGTCGACTTACCTGCGCGATTATCACAGTCAATGTAGTCAGTAGCAGCAGCGAGATGCGAAATAATTTTGTTCTTGGCTTGAGGTACGGCCATATACCGGCGATCGATGATGTTATATAAACGAAAACGTAATAACGACTGTAAGTTTTATCCGGCATATCTTTCTGAGAAACTCTAGCTCACAGAATTGACTAATTCTAAACGTTAAAATCCACACGACTAACTGCCATTCTCTCATGTAAGAAATATTATGCATCAAGCTACGGACGTATTCCTCGTAACAGAACTGCTATACATATTGCACGTGTGAATCAAACATTTGCAAAACAACTTTATGCGTTGCGTTGTTCGAAAATTGACAGAAGTAGCATTTATTTCCATGGTACTAAGAATATCATCGAGAAGAGCGATGTCAGACTACCAGCGAAATATATTGCAACCCCTGAATGACACGCATCGATCAGTAGGGTAGAGCGGGGCTAGTTGAGCAGGGGTAAGTTGGGCAATGTTAATTCTCGGTATCCGAAGTGTGTACCTATACAAAGAATACACCTATACAAAGAAAAACGTGGCACATCGAAGATCTCCTCGTGCCTCAGTTAGTTGCGGCCAATCGTTTGAGGCGCACGTACGCACGTTTTATTCGTTTTTACATATGTAAAGTAAGATTATTATTCGAAATTAGATTTCGCCTGATGTGAGTAGAAAATAAGAACAACAGCAAATTTGAAGAAGGTGATTTTAATATTTGTTATTATGATATCCTTCGATGCTATTATACAAATAGAATATTTTTAAATAGTTCTCAAGTTGCAAGAATATATCTTGAACAGTACGTGGAGTTAGTTTGAACACATGGCTCAATGACGACTTAGCTCCAAAAAATGTTCACTTACTTATGATTGCGCTGTGAAGTTCGACATAAACTTTCCTGATGCATAGAAGAATAATAAGATGGCAAGTAAAGACCGGCGTTCCTTAAAAGGAACCCTGAGCTAGCTATCGATAAGGAAACCAACTAGTCTTGGCAGGACAATATCTTTTAATGAAACCAAGTCCACAGTTTTAAACAACAATTTGACAAACAATGTTAAATGTTAATTTTATTAAAGTTATTCGATAATATCATGGTTTTGTTATTCATTTAGAGTTTATTTTTAATTGTTCGCCTCTTTGTCCATCCTACCCCACAAGTTGGCATAACTTATCCCGCTAGTGAGGAACAGAGGGCCACTCTATTTTCATTTTCAAGACATATTGTTTCTGTTGTGGACCCATATTTAAAAGTTTTGCATTTATAATTAAGCACTCAGACGTCGACTCTTTCTTTTGACATGATCCTTATAATAGTATTATCAATACGTAAATATATGAGACATCAAATAAATAAAAAGTGACTCAACTAGCTCCGCCTTACTCTATAATTCCTTTTCTTTGAACTGCGATAATTACATGAAGAACATCATCTTATTTGATTGAACGGTCTCATTTGGCATATTCTTCTTTGGATATGGATTCTATATGTATTATACAGGGTGTCTGACATAAGGCGAAAAACCTCTCGCTCACAGGTAGATCTCGTCAAACTGAATTAAAGTCCTGTATCATTTTGCAAACAACCACATAAAATTTCGAGTAATTAAGTAAAGTTCGCTAATTCAGCGGACGCGATTGGCAGCGAGGGAAGTAGGCATGAATGACGTAAAAACCGGCTAGCCGCGCGCGCGACGCGAGTATTTCTTAGAAGAACGCGATAGCAGCGAGTATGGGATTACGGCGGCAGGCGAGACGACGCGTGGACAACACTTTCTCGGCAACACGAGCACATGAATGAGACGCTGCGAAATCATTGTCCACGCGTCTCGCCTGCCGCTGTAATCCAATACTCGCTGTTATCCGTCGCGCGCGCGGCTAGACGTTTCTTACGTCATTCATGCCTACTTCCCTCGCTGCCAATCGCGTCCGCTGAATTAGCGAACTTTACTTAATTACTCGAAATTTTACGTGGTTGTTTGCAAAACGGTACAGGACTTTTTAATCCAGTTTGACGAGATCTACCTGTGGGCGAGAGATTTTTCACCTTATGTCAGACACCCTGTATATATATATATATATATATATATATATATATATGATTAATATGAGATTGGATATATAATATTTTTTGCATTTTATTGTATTAATATAACCTTCCACTTTACAGAAACTAGTTAAACTACAGAAAATAGTTATGCTTATATTCTATAAACAAAATAGTAGTAATGATTGCAGATGGCTATTTTATTTGATTTTTTATTATTATAGTATTGTATATATTATATTATTATAATCGTTTATTTCATAAAATATTTGCATCATCACGTAATTACTGGTCGCAGTGGAATAACATGAACTATTGAAAAGACGAGAGCATCGCAAAATATGACATCGATGCTTGTACAACCTTCGAAACAAGAGCATGATGCGTCATTAAAAACTCTACAGACCAACTATTTTTGATAATACTTGCTTTACCGTGATGAAACTCTTCAGAGAGAAAATGTAAATTTTGCCGGCACTAACGAAACTAGGCCGAAGACTCTTCATCATCACCATCATAACCAACTCTCGTGATTTCGCGGATACGTTGTACCAAGAGCTATTGTATCTACAATATTTTACTAGCACACAAATCTCGATTGCGGATAACAGTACGTACAATATTATTTCACAAATTAAGATTCGCTAAAACATGTTACATTCTGTCGCGCATCTGAAGACTGTGATCTATTAGCTTTTGTCCTTCGAAACTGAAGATGAATAAGCGTATTATTTGAGCAGCAATAAAACACACGTATCTTAATATTTCGAAAATATTGTCGTCGTGTTGCGTAATCTTTAATACAAGAAATGCTACAGCTTCATTTCTTGTTAATTGATATAATACATATCATTTAATAATTATCGTTATTTTACGGATATATGCGTACCTGTAACAAGGTAATGCTTAATCCCATTGTTGTCAGAAACAGTTGCATAATGTTGGGTATACTAAAAACTTCTTCGACAAGTTGTGCCATTCTATAGCAAATAAAACACATGATACTATTATATAATATATAATATAATATTATTATTATTATATATTTTATATATATATAATAAATTAAATCTTATTCTTTTCTTATTTTCAAAGGAACACATTACTTTCCACTACGCTATCTAACGACGTTATATATTATAGACTCACTCTAAAGTCTTTTGATGTTTACCCACAAAGCACGCAACTCTCTTGCAGCATTCATAATCTGAACAAGTCTTGACAATTCCCTTTGCTTCATTAGAGAATAAATGTTCGAAGCGATAACTGAAAACAATTCGTTTAACGCTATTCCAAATAAATAGAACATATTTGTTAATGTAACTTGTTCTAATTATTTGTTTACCCAACCACAGCAAACGAGCTACAAATATGCTCGACATAAGTAATGAACATGCCATCGTGGGCCATTATTCCAATTCCAATAAACAACCAAGCCACAACAGCATGTGAAAAGATTTGAAAAAAATATTCTTCAATATCCACGAAGTAATACGATGGATACGGCGAGAGTACAGGACGGGATTCATTGAGAGGTAATACGATATCGAGTACAAACGACATAAGAGACATCGACAGAATTATACATATCGTTACGAAACAATACGCTGCATTGTTGAAAATAATGTACGTGAAAGATTTTATACAATTACAATTTAAACAGAGTTTATACAACCTTACAGAAGTTATTCATTGATAATCCTCACCAAAATATAATAGAAATAATCGTCTACTGTTTTTGGCATATGATTTCATAATATCGTATTCGTCAGGACTTTTTAATTCTTCCCAGTCAATGAACAAATGTTCCGTGAGGGTTTTGATCTATTAAAATATAAATGTCACAAATTAATCCTATGGAATAATATTAACCAATTGATAAAATTTTTCCTCATAATTGTATAAAATAAAAGTAAAAATTTAAATTCAATGGGGATACTTCTTCTTCTGCGAAATTAAATATTATATGTCGAGTAAATGATGAAAAAATAACATAAAATATAAATCATACTGTGCGGGCGTTTGACTGAAACGTGTACAGCAGTATTACGATTACAATTGATAATATACATGTTGTAAAATTCTGAGTAGTACATTGCAGTCTTAGTTTGCACATATATTGAAACCCAGCCTGGAAATATTATTATCGTTTACAAAAGTTAGTGTACATTCTCTTGTCTTTAGGAGAAATTACATTGTGTCGACTTACCTGCGGGATTATCACAGTCAATGTAGTCAGTAGCAGCAGCGAGATGCGAAATAATTTTGTTCTTGGCTTGAGGTACGGCCATATACCGGCGATCGATGATGTTATATAAACGAAAACGTAATAACGACTGTAAGTTTTATCCGGCATATCTTTCTGAGAAACTCTAGAGCTCACAGAATCGACTAATTCTAAACGTTAAGACACGACTAACTACCATTCTCTCATGTGAGAAATATTATGCATTTCCAAGCAAGCTACGGACGTATTAGAACTGCTGTACATATTACCCATATTACACATGTCAATCAAATATTTACAAAACAACTTTATGCATTTCCTTGTTCGAACATTGACAGAAGTAGCATTTATTTCCATGGTACTAAGAATATCATCGAGAAGAGCGATATCATACTACCCAGCGAAATATAGTACGTGGAATCCCCGAATGACATGTATCGATTGGTATATAATTCCTTTTCTTTGAAAAGGAAGAAACTGCGGTAGTTGCATGAACAACATCGTCTTACTTGATTGAAGGGCCTTACTTGGAATAGTCTTCTTTCGATATGGATTCTATGTGTATTCTACTCGACTCTGTGTGGTATATATTATACATATCTATATCTCTATGATTAATATGAGATTCGATATATTATATTGAATTTTATTGTATTAATATAATTTTCCACTTTATAACAACATGTTTATATATGCCTATATTCTATAAACGAAATAGTAGTAATGAATGCAGATGACTATTTTATTAGATTCTTTATTATTATAGTGTTGTATTATGCATTATATTATCAGTAACTCTTCTTTTATATCGACACCATTGTACAAATCACTACGTTTCGACTACCAATTCTGGTCCTTTCAAGTGTACAAATCCGAAATTTAAATGATATTATAATGTCTATTTCTGGTAAAAAAGACATTATAATATTATTTAAATTTCGCATTTATACACTTGAAAGGACCAGAACTGGTGGTCGAAACGTAGTGATTTGTGATCATCAATAAAATTGCCAATGGTGTCGATAGAAAAGAAGAGTTACTGTTAATCTTTCCTGGCGGAACAAACAGATTTATTTTGATTTACATTATATTATATTATTATGATCGTTTATTTCATAAAATATTTGCATCATGACGTAATTACTGGTCGCAGTGGAATAACATGAACTATTGAAAAGACGAGAGCATCGCAAAATATGACATTGATGCTTGTACAACCTTTGAAACAAGAGCATGATGCGTCATTAAAAACTCTACAGACCAACTATTTTTGATAATACTTGCTTTACCGTGATGAAACTCTTCAGAGAGAAAATGTAAATTTTGCCGGCACTAATGAAACTCGGCCGAAGACTCTTCATCATCACCATCATAACCAACTCTCGTGATTTCGTGGATACGTTGTACCAAGAGCTATTGTATCTACAATATTTTACTAGCACACAAATCTCGATTGCGGATAACAGTACGTACAATATTATTTCACAAATTAAGATTCGCTAAAACATGTTACATTCTGTCGCGCATCTGAAGACTGTGATCCATCAGCTGTTGTCCTTTGAAATTAAGGATGAATAAATGTATCAATTGAATAACAACGTAAGCCACGTATTTTAATGTTTCCAAGCCATTGTCGTTGTATTGCGTAATCTTTAATACAAGAAACGTTTTACGTTTTTTGTTAATTAATATAATACAAATTATTTTATAATTATCGTTATTTTATGCTTATATGCGTACCTGTAATAAGGTAATGCTCATTCCTATTGTTGCCATAAGCAGTTGCATAATATAAGGTATACTAAAAATGTCTTCGACTAATTGTGCCATTCTATAGCAGATAAAAAACAAGATTAAGTTAAATATATCTTGTCGTTTTCAGCTTTTCTTTTTTATTTTCTATGAAACAAATTATTTTTTACTTCGCTATCCACCGATGTATATTACGCACTCTAAAGTCTTTTGATGTTTATCCACAAACCAAGCAACTCTCTTACAGCATTCGTCATCTGAACAAATGTTCTTAATTCCTATTGTTTCATTAGAGACTAAATGTTCGAAGCGATATCTGCAATCGATTCGTTTAACGCTATTCCAAATAAATAGAACTTATTTGTTAATGTAACTTGTTCTAATTATTTGTTTACCCAACCACAGCAAACGAGCTACAAATATGCTCGACATAAGTAATGAACATGCAATCATGAGCCTGTATTCCAATTACAATAAACGTCCAGACCATAATAGTGTGTAAAAAGATTTGAAAAAAATATTCTTCAGTATCTACAAAGTAGTATGACGGATACGGCGGGAGTATAGGACGGGATTCATTGAGAGGTAATATGATATCGAGTATAAACGGCTCAAGAGACATCAATATAAATAGATACGTCGTTAAGAAGCAATAAACTGCAATGTTCAAAGTAATGTACGAGGAAGATGATAGAATGTATACAAACTTAAGAAATTATTCATTGATAATCCTCACTCGTATATAATAGAGAGAATCGGTTACTGTTTTCGGCATATGATTTCATAATATTGTATTCTTCGGGATCTTTTAATTCTTCCCAGTCAATAAACAAATGTTCCGTGAGCGTTTTGATCTATTAAAACATAAATGTTACAAATTACTGCTATGGAATAATATTAACAAATTGATAAAATTTTTCTTTATAATTTTACAAAATAAAGATAAAATTTTCTATGTAATGGATACTTCTTTTTCTGCAAAATAAGTTAAGAGATTAAATATTAATTATTGGAATAAATGGTGACACGTATATTATAAAATATAAATCGTACTATACGAGCGTTTGACTGAAACGTATACATCATTATTACGACTAGAATTGACACTATAAATAATGCCAAATTCTGAGCAGTACATTTTAGTCCCAGTTTGCACATATATTGATACGCAACCTGGAAATATTACTATCGTTTACAAAATTTATTGTAAATTCTCTTGTTTTTAGGAGAAATTACATTGTGTCGGCTTACCTGCGGAATTAACACAGTTACCGTAGCCACTAGCACTAGCGAGAGGCGAAATAATTTTGTTTTTGGCTTGAGGTATGGCCATATACCGGCGATCGATGATAACTTATAAGCGGTACTGTAATAACGACTATAAGGTAGATCCATATCTTTTTGAGAAGCTCTACCGCACAGAGTCGAGTAATACTAAACATTAAAATACGACCGACTACCATTCTATTATGTGCGATATATAATACATTAAGCTATTGACGTATTCCTCGGAACAGAACTGCTATACATACAGATTACAGATGTCAATCAAATGTTGCAAAAATACTTTATGCATTACGTTGTTCGGAAATTGACAGAAGTAGCATTTATTTCCATGATTCTAAGTATATCACAGAGAAGAGCGATGTCAGACTATCCAACGAAATATAGTAGGTACGTGGAATCCCCGAATGACATGTATCCATCGGTATAATTCCTTTTCTTTGAAAAGGAAGAAACTGCGGTAGTTGCATGAACAACATCGTCTTACTTGATTGAAGGGTCTTATTTGGAATAGTCTTAGTTGGAAAAACTAATCTTACGCTTACAATGAGACTTCGATGTTCAGGCAAGTTTCCGCAATTAGTACGCAGTAAGTCCGTCAAAGAGATGTATAGGTAGAAATTACAAATAACTCATACATTACCAAAAGCATATTATTATAACAGCAGAATTAGAAGTATTATGCTAATACGTATAAAATAAAATATCAGTGCTATCTCATGATTGCTGAATGTTAGGAGCGATGGGTTACTGAAAGGATGCGAGCATCGTAAAATACGACACTGACGCCTTCAAAATCTTTAAAACAAAAGCGTAATATGTCAATAGAAAGACTGTAAAAAGTCAACGCTTGTGATAATCATCACTGTACCGTGGAGAAGCTCTGCATAGATAAAATGTAAATTTTGCCAACGCTTAAGCAACACGGTTGCAGACTCTTCATCATCATCAGCATAATTAACTTTTGTGACTTTGTGGATTCTCGGTACCAATAGCTATTATATCTGCGATAAATCAAAGATACATTAAATAAATGCATTAAATAAATATCAAGCGATCATCTTACATCTTGTCGTGGGTTTGCAGGCTGTGATCTATTAGCTTTTGTCCCTCAAAATTCGGGATGAGTAGGGTAAACAATTGACTAATGACATATAGTACGTATTTTGTGGTTTCCAGAGTAGTGCTGTTTTGCTTCGTAATCTTCAGTATAAAAAGACGACTTTAATTATTGCAGAAATTACGTATAACAAATAAGTACTAACTTGCAGCAATGTAACGCTCATTCCTCCTGTTACTATCAACGTATATATACCGTAAGGTATATTAAAAGCGTCTTCCAGGAGCTGTGCAAGCCTGATAAATAAGAAGTAAGATATAATCGCAAATTGAAATTAATCATGTTCCCAGATAAATTGTTATATTTGAGTATGTCTTGTTTCACAATTTGATAGTGTTAGACACACTCACTCTATAGCTTTTTGATGTGTATTCACCATTAATGCAATCCTTTCGCGAAATGTATCATACTGTGTAAAATTTAAACTTTCTCCCTTATCGTTATCACCATAAAATAAATATTCAATACGAAATCTACAAACAATTTGAATGACAGATTAATTCTGTCAAAATTCTTTATAAGTTAAAAAACATACAAAAATATATTTTAATGTAATTGTTTGCTGCTTCGGATGCAAATTTTCTTACCCTATCGTTGCGAATATGCTGCAAACGTGCTCGATGTAAGTCACATACATGCACATGTAGGTAATTATTCCAATTATAATTATTTCCCAAGCCAATATGGAATGCCAGTAAATCTTGAAAAAATGCTCTCGGACGTCCACGAAATAGTTCGCTGGATACGGCGAAACTATGGGACGGGATTCGTTGAGAGGCAGTATAATATCGAGGGCAAACGGTATGAGAGATAATGATAAAAACAGAAATAATGATAGTGTGCAGTATACTACAACGTATAGAGTAGATTAGAAAAGCAATATCAGAGTAATAACTGGCATAATTCATTTTTTTCATCAGACCTCACCCGAATACAACAGAGCAAATCGTCTACTGTTCTCGGCGTATAACTTCATAATTTCGAATTCCTCGGGATTTCTCAACTCTTTCCAATCGACGAACAAATGATGAGTGAGAACTTTAAACTGATAAGATTAGTACTCTCGTTTAATAATATCAACTAACATTAACAGTTTAATAACAAATTATCAGCCAAAATATTAAAAAACATTTTTTATATATTAAAGAATATTATTGTGTATCCAAATTGCAACTTTCATAAAATTTTATATATATATATATATATATATATATTATTATGTAACATAAAAAGTTGTAAAAAAATGTGTTACACAACATACTGTGCGATTATTCGATAAAAATGTGTACAGCATTACTAGACATGTAATTGGTATGATACTCGATGACAAATTCTCAGAAGTACATTGCAGATCTGTCTTACATATATATTGTTGCGCTATCTAGAAACAATATCCATTTATATTTATTTACAATTTGCAATAAATTCTCTTTCATTTATGTTATTTCAGTGAAAACGTTTAACCTGCGGGATAAGTACACTTAACACTATTATAGTCAGCAACGTGATCCGAAATAATTTTGTTCTCGGTTTTAAGTAGGGCCACATGCCAGTGAGTGACGATAATTTAAAAGTGATATCATAATAGTGACTGTAAGTAACTTCCATATTTTTTGACAAAGCTTCGCGACACTGCACAGTCGAATACTTTACTTTTATTTCTCTACTTCCGACTTATTTGTTCTTGCTTATTATCTGTCTATAGATATTAACGCTGTGGACAATCCCTCACGATAGAACTATTACACATATGGCAATTCTCGCGAAACAATTTTGCATGTCTCGTCGCTTAATGATTGATCTATGAATGATGTGATATGTAAAAGTAGCTATTTCGTTTATACTAAGTACAGTGTAAAGACAAGCGATGCCAGACAGACAAAAACCATATGCAAACTTCTTCCATACAAAATATATAGAACGTTATTTTGCATCATGAGAGTTCCAGAATTAACATCGCCTTTAGACTTGAAATATTATTCCTACATTTTGAATGGTGCTTTAGGATACTCAAACGTATTCCAATAAATTTTCTGGAAGTATACATATTAGACGTAATTTTTACATTATCAAGAGCATATTATTATAATAACAGTAGAAATAGACTAATATTGGTTACTTGTACGTAGAAAATATTAGTGCTACCGTGTAATTGCCGAACATTAAGAGTAATAAATTACAGAAAGGAGAACAAAGTATCAACGTCTGTAAAATCTTTAAAACAAAAATACAGTGTGTTATTAAGAAGACTATAGGAAGAAAACACTTGATAATCCTTGCTTTACCGTGGAGCTCTCCAGAAAGAAAATGTAAATCTTGCCGGTACGTAAGTAACACGGTCGGAGACTTCATCTTCATGAAGCACGACCAACTTTTGTGACTTCGTGGGCACTTTATGCTATGAACTATCACGTAACTTTGTGATCTACTGTACTGAAACTTTGTAAGATGTATATATGTATATTTTGCCAGCACTCAAGATATTTCCATATTTTCGTGTTTCACTTTTTCCTGATATTTAGTTGTATAATGATATGTTGTGATTTCACTTACCTATAAAAAAAGTCTGGAAGATGCTTCAGTTTCCACGTTAATATCCTTGGCGGTAATTTACTGCTACGGTCGTCATCGTCGTTAACATAACGTAAAAGAGCGGAAAACACATGGCTTGATAGGGTATAGATGACATTTATTTAATTACTTTTATTAATTACGCTACTGAATGCTATATTCGTAATAGGTATCTATAATTATATCGATAATCATGCGTGAGTCCGTAGAATGCGTGAGGTCAGCCGCGCGAGTTTTACAGCCCGTGTGTGAACGGTGTTACAATGGAATATGCGTATGTAAATTAATTACAAGGGTGGAACAGGGGGGGAAAGAGAGATAGGAGAGAGGAGAGGACCGGGTGGAGAGAGGGTGGGATGCTGCTCCGCGGGACACGCAGGGGTGCCTTCGTCGAGAACGCGCACCCGACGAGTTAATTATCGACCACTGACGATTAGCTCTCACCCTGCGACTTCCTCCGGCTGATCCAGCGCAGGAGGATCATGCGCGACTCGACTTTATGCCTACGATTCTCTTCTCTTTTTATGCCCTTCGTCATCGCGATCGATCTCGGATCGATCTCGGATCGATCTCCTTCGATCGCGACGCTTAAATTCATAACCGGGACTCGATCATTATCTCCAACTCGGCTATCCCTCTCGGCTATCAGCATATCGCTTCTCGTGTCGATCAGTGAAGACAGTAAAGGTACTGAGAAGCCTGTAGAACGATCCTTTCCGCCATCCACGCTGACTCGCTGGACTCGCTCAAAAGTAGTTGAAATATTAATCTAACATGCATTCCTCCACGCTCGGGGTGAATTTGTTTCTCTTTACGTTCGCTCGATATCGCGATATCAGTGTCCGAATTATACATGATCGCATCCATGCCGAACCGGTGCATTTGGTACATCGCTTCCGCACATCTGTCGACACCAAACGCCCGAAAGTGCCGCGCTCGCAGAGGCACTCGTTCGGAGCGACTGTTTCCATTAAAAGCCTATATCCACGATCGGCGAATTTATTTCTCAATTCGTAGACGCGCGTGCCGTTAACGCGACAACGGCATTCCTAAATAAAGTCTTACAAGAGCGAGATAATGATCAAGCCCGATATACACCTAAAAACTTAGCAATATACATATACAAGGACGTATGTAACATAAGATGCAACCGTCGATCGGGGAATCGCGATAATCCGTTCCCCTTCGCTTCATTCGATTGGGTCAAAGTAACTCGGGAATCAAATCATCGACATCCTCCTCTCCGTCGCGGCACGTCTCGACTGAAGATCATCAAGTCCACTCTTCTCGGCCGCGCTCGTACCTTCTCACGCCTTAAAACGAAACCACTACGTTTACGCTTTGGAAAGAGAAAAAAGGAAGAGGAGAGGCATACAGAAAGCGCGTCCAAGAAGAGCGGATCTAATGAACGCCCAGAGAAGATCTCTAAAATCTCCCAAAGACTCTCGAGGAACTCGCGTATTCCGCTCTTTATACAAAATTCCGCAAGTGTGGAGGTATCCTAAATTGAACGGTGGGGAGAGAGAAAGAGAGAGCGATCGAGAGATCTCATCGTTCTTTCGTGTCTCTTGCCTCCTCCAAGAAAAGTAATCGCTCGTATACCAAGCCAATAATTCGCGATAACCGAGGTAATTACTTGTGTGCGGACGTGAGCGTGTGTGTGTGTGTGTGTGTGTATGTGTGTACGGGGGGTGACTTCATTTGTCGATCTCGTGAGAGATGATGATTCTTCACCCTTGAAACTTCAGCTCGATAAATGATTTTACAAAATTTTAAATGATTTTATAAATGATTCACGATTAATGATATAGCAATGAAATTATTGATTGGCATATTGTTCAAGAAGTTTCATCAATTTCGAAGATTCCTGTGTGTGATACCGTGTGTACAAAGTCGCCGACGGGGCATTGTAGAAACAAAAGAAACGAGCATCAAATTCAAGAGGGAGAACGCATCATGTATAAAATACGGAAGCGATTTCTCCCTTGTCTGATAAGGATTGGACATTACTTACGTCACTCGTCACTCTCATTTCTATGCGCGTATATTGCGGTCTCGATCCGGTTATTGCCTATCAAAAATGTCGCGTAATGGTTTCAGCATCTATGCGCAACCGATTACAAAGCACTAACGCGAGTCCGCAAGGATTCAGACATGTAATCGTCTTCGTTCGATCTCGCGATCCCAACGCTCGCGCTGGATGTATGTACAGCGTACAAAATTATTCAATAGCATATAAGATACTAAATTGCGGTCGGTAACTTACCGACTAGTATTGCAATACTTGATAAAAACGTATTAGTTTAAAAAGAAACATATTTTACATATTAACATATAAGCATTATAAATAATTAAAATGTAATTCGTTATATAATACTCTACAATTAAAAATACTCCGGAAGAATAAATTTCACAAGTTAATAGCATCTTTATGAAGAAGCGTCTCTTGATCTCTCGGAAAAAATCTTAAAAAAATATAACGTGCGATAAAATCAAGTCAAGTGCCAAAGAAGCAATAATTTAATTTAGAACAGTTGATCACGGTACCCAAAATCTCGTTACAATTTAAAACAAAAGGCTATTCCAGTATACTTTCTTTTTTTCTTATTTTTTAATTGATGGAAATAATTGCATACTGAAATAATTTCAATCTCGTTATTACAGAACGTCGCCAATCATGATCGTCACGAAATTACCAGCGGAATGCTTCGTAACCGGTTACGGATAAATCGGGCATCCTATTTCCTTACGTGAGCTTGTTCGAAAGGTTTGTGGTGCGATGGTCGCGTACCTATCGTACGCAAGAAATGAGTTTGGTCCTCGATCGTGACGGAATACCAGAAGTCACCCGCATCATCGGATGACGCAGCTTCCATCTTCGCAGTCGTGAAGTTTCATTCCGCTACTGTTGTCGGCTTTACGTATTATCCGTGGAACAATGCTTTTTCTTTTCTCCTTTCCTCTATTTCAACTGGTTAATTTCTTTCGTGTCTTCCCTGATCACCCTTGTCTGTCTATCTACAATAACAGTCAACGAGCTGGATTGCGTCCCTTGCATCAGTAATCAGTGGGACGCGATGGTCATACAATGACTTGAACCCCTAGGAAACTGCACGCTTGAAAAGAATCTTCAAATTACGATCGCATCGATTAACTACCGAAGTCAGTCGAAAGGCTCGGTTCGATTTTTGCGTTAAATTTTACTTTATTGCATTCAGTAGAAACAAATTATTCATCAATCAAATATTGACCAGTAATCTATCGTCATGGACAACAACGGGTTTTGACTGACCAATATAATTAGCCAGTTCTTTTCACTTTCAAAAGCACAATTTTAAAGCATCATGTAATTATAGTTATAATCGATGCAATCGATTCTCAGAGTGATACAGAGTCGACTGTACGACGAAAGACGCGCTCGAGATCGCGACGGGAATTGCACGAAACGGATAACTGCGATCGAGAACATTGTTCAAGAAATCGCCAATCATAGAATTTGTCTCATCATAGAGTTTCGAGAAATGTTACATCAATACGGTAGCACTTTTGTAATGTGCAAAATAAAATACTTGAACAATGCTCATGATGCAGCCCGAAATAAGGTGGGTTTGAGTGAACGAAGAACAAACGAGAAAAAGCGGACGCAAATATTTGCGAATTTAAATTCGGACACTAAATTCATTCCGGGGTACACGCGTGACAGAAATAAATTTCTGAAATAAATCCGACATCGCGTTCTCCGGCATCTGTTGTTCGTTCACTTGCAGCGTACGACAACCACCTTAAGGATAACTGTCGATATCCGATATACTGTACAACATCACTGTACGAAAACGTCGGTGAGCGTGAGAGTCGCGCGAGACCGATGCTCTCATTGCTCGCTTGTCTCCATCTCGAAGGTCTCTCTTGTCCCGACATCGTGGTCCTCCTCGTCGTCGCAGCAGCGCGCGACAGAAAAGAATGGGTCGCGTGAGAGGACCTCTTGCGCCCTTCGTTACGGAAATCGGTCTATGCCATTCGGCTCGGAAAGAAGAGAGGAGAGGAAGATCTTACCATGGAGGGATGTGACAGAGGACCGAAGAACGAGAAGGAGAACGCACAGGAGAGGGAGGATGGCTCCACGACGGAAAGGGAGAATAGTTATTGGATTAAGGAAGAAAAGGAAATCGATTGCGCTTGTCTCTTAAATTGTTAATTTGGTCTCGGGATCCAACGACTCGTGAAGAGTTATTGTATGAAATAATCGGGATGATCTGAGTCCTTCTCAAACCTCTTCGCCTCCTCCTGCATGCTCTCCTTGATCTTCAGGATGGCTGCCGACTCGGTCTGATCCTGCGAATCAACCAACACCAGGCCGGTTACACGTAAACGATCAGGCAAGCCCACCAACCTTGCCCAAAGTTCCGCGCAGCGTCTTTCACCAGCGAGATTCTCTCGGGGGACTCTCGGTATAACCGCGCGCGTCGAAACTTCGATAACGGCGCGAACGTGAGGCCCAGTAAGAGACTGCGCCAGGTACGATAGGTAACCAGATCGTACTGTCCGTGTTGTCGCAAGGACCACACATACACGCACAGCTGGCTTGTGTCGCAATCTCTTACTGGATTTCCAGGAGAAGTTCTCGTCTCCGACTCGTGGAAATCACGAACGAGACCGAGATGTCCCGCGATGGAAAATAAAGAACCGGAAAGAGACAAATCCGTCTTGACCCACGTGCGAAAACGCTGGCCGGTGAATACGCGTTAAAAGCGCAGCGTGATGGCGGTGCGTCGTGATGGGGCCGGGCTCGTGAAACGAAAAACTCCGACAGGACAGGACACTGGAAGGTGTATGTCGGTTTCGTTGTCGAGAACCGAAAGAAAAAGTAGTAGGACGATACTCTGTCTGCTTAAGGGTGCTCTGACCCACAACACATGGACGTTACGTAAGATAGTGAAGCCTGGTGTCGAGCCAAAAATAATATGTAGCAACAACGACAATAATAACGATAACGATAACGGTAACAAATCATGAGAATAACGTAAAATTCAATTATCGCTGCCTGCCCCCCACGCACGCACGCCTCATCATAACTATAAACGGCAGATGTAGTATAGTGAATAAAAAAAAAGAGATACTATAGAGAGGAACTCGACGTGTCGTCCTTCACACACTTATGTTTTCTCTTCCGGCGGAGTTACTGTACATTACCCCCCGCCGCCTCGGAAATTTTCCCTCGTTTACGTTGTCGCGATCTCGCAATCCATCAATTCGCTTTGCGCTGACGCATCCATGTGCTACAGGTCAGTACAGGCTAGTACTATATACAGCTATCGTTTTTCGTTCTCTAATCTGGTCCGCCCTCGCGTATTCCTTCGAAGCTTCGCAAGCTCGAAGGGATACGTCCAGGTAAGGACCTACGGTTCAATACGTTCCACAGCCGCAGCGACGGCGTTGCCGACGACCGTCCTTAGCGAAGAAGATCAGCGTGATCCGAGGATCAGCGATCGAGTTATTGGTGACTTATAGAATTAGTGACTCTCGAGGCCAGGAGGCAATAACACTGACCGCATTATCGGCTAATGGAACGAACAAAGCGATAAAAAGTGACAAAGTAAACACAAGTAAGTGATATGTGTGATTAGCACAAGTGCAAATACTATACACGGAGACAGATAGTTATATATAAATACGATGATAGCCAGCACCCCTCGGAATTGAATAATCGTAAATAAAAAAGAAAAACGCAATAGTCTCAGTGTAACAGGATTACATTTATTGTCTCGATCTCCCCTGGCTTAGGCATATATTAATTATGTTACCATTCAGCGATAAATTCGGCGGCTTACAACGAGGAGTATATCAGAGTAAAAGTCGGCATTAAGGGTACCAAACTGTATGTGTGTGTGTGTTCGTCCGTCCGTTTCGCGAGACTCTACGTTGCGCTAGAAGAACCGAGGAGCACGTCATCAGATCACGATTAAATTTCGTTGTTTCCGTACAATAGAAAACAAGCCGTTGTTAAATGAATCGATATTCATGGCATCGTGTAATCCGGTGATGCTGATCTCTCTTCATCTCTTTCTATCACTCTTTCTCTCTCTCTCTCTCTCTCTTTCTCTCTCTCTCTCGTGAGTCGCGTTCAAGCTTTGTACCCTCAATGCGCCGCTTCTTCCCGAGTTTCCTTCATCTACTGACTCGTGTACGTCCTCGCATTAAAGGGAAAAGGATTATGCGACTCTCCAAGCGCGTGTACTTTCTTTTCTCCGTTTGACGTGTAGGCTTAACGGCAAGACGCGAACTCCGGGATACCGGGCAAGCAGCGTGCCCTGGGCCGACGACCTGGTTCCGCAAATCGCGGTCTATGATCCTGAAGCAAACACCCGTCACCGTTATTACATCCCGCAAAACTATTCGCGGTCGCGGAGTCACTTACCGGGATACCGCGGACGTTCCCGTTCACCGTGACGTTATGCAGCTATAACGTGGCAAGGAATCTCATTACATTTCGTTGCGATCCGGTTGTTGCGCGACGCTCGTAGTGGTCATCGGAAACGATGCCTCACTCACTTGTACATCTCCGCAGGGACGCAAAGTGAAAAAAAAAAAGAACAAACCTGCCCGTTTTGCTCCTCATAACGATTTTCGATTTGTTAGATCTAACACACGTCCAAGCGAACCAGAAGCATTATGGTGAACGCTCGTGACGAACGTTCAGCGAACGTGACTCCTGCGGGACGATAACAAAAACTTGCAGCGTCTTGCCGTTGATCCCAGAGCATGCACTTGCACGTACGCACATTCATTCGTACTTTTCTCTTTCTCCCTGACTTCCTCTCGCACTTTCTCTCTCTCTTTCAGTCTCTCTCTCTCTTTCTTCCTTCTTCTCTCTCTCTCATCTACATTTTCTCTCTCCCTCTCTCTCCGTGTATTTTTACATATAATTCCATCGAGATGTCTCGGCACTATAAATTAATTTAAATATAACTAATAGCAGCACAGTATAGTCCAGTACTGACCTATAATCAATGCGGACGGATGGATTCCGGAAATCTCTCGCTTCTCTCACCTTCATCATCGCATTATCTTCCGTTCTCATTATCTACACTCGCTCTTTAAGGTTCAGTACTCGCAGCACGTATCTTACGTTCATACAAAAATATTAACGTTTGTATATGTATATACATACATACATATACATATATATGTATATATATGCTGCACGTAATATGTATGTATGTATGTATGTATGTAGTGTGTTGTATGTATGTATATATATATATATATATATATATATATAGATATCTATATAAAATCTTTTTCTTATACTTTCTCTCTCAATTAATTCGTTTTAAACTATTTGTAGTAAGCCATTCGCCTTCGCAATAACTCGGGCCGCTAAATTATCATTCGTTTCAAAATTTGCCTCCAGCATTGCGTAACGCTAACAGCTATACTTAATTAACTACTCTATATAGTGCCGGGCATGAAAATTACGTCCGTTTGACTTTCACGGGTCTTCGTTGTTCGAATCGGACAAGCGTCAACAATTAAAAGTGGATCAACAGTATCATCTCCCTTGAAAGATTTTCCCTTTCATCCTCACAAATATACGACAGTAAAACTTGAGCAAACAACGAGATTTACATATTTTACAGAGAACGAACGGCGAAATTAAGCACGAGCGGGCGACGCGGGGAATACGTGGGACGATTCTACGGATTCTCTGAGAGATCAGGTTTAAATAGGAACGATTTTAATCATCGTGTTACGTTCACATCATAGATAATGCTTACGCTAAGAGAAAGCTATCGAAGAACAGGACTCGGCACGACTCGACCGTACTGCTCCGAAAGCTTCGACATTTAAAGCGAGAATGTGAAAGACCATCGGAGAGATTCCGAAGCGATGGGCGAACTCCCCATAAAAGCCGATTGTCCATCTCTTGAAGAGCCGGTCCTTCATACGCGTATCGATGGTGTTCCGTGAGCAAAATGATGCTAATCCGCGCGTAAATTCGCACACACCGATACCGCAACGCTAATGACCGTTAAACGCTACAAGAAGGGAGTCGAAAACACCTGCTCCTCCGTCAGGAGCGAACTGTGAGCAAACGATGGAGGGATTCGAGTCTAAACTAGCCGCCTCATTACGGAGGAAAGAGATTCAAGCCGTCAATTAAGTTTCTGCGACTATCCTCGAACTATCTCAAGATGCACAAGAGACAATCGTTAGCACGATTTTTCTCGACACGATACAAATAAAACTACTTGAGATTTGCGTGAGTGAGGGGACCGAGCGCGCGTAATATTTCCCTTTGAAGATTGGCCGCGGAATCGGTACAATCTAAAATTTATTTTTACAATATAAAATTTACATTCTACTAAATTGATAATGCGATAAAAAAACAGATCAAACATCGACAAATACAAAAATATACAAATTAATAGCTCGAATCAGATAAAAGAAAGAAAATAGGAGCATATATAAGAATCGATTAATTATGCGATTAGTAATCACAGTATAGCGGACAATTATGTACGTATATCCTATCCATGTATGTATGTGTATATGTAGCTGCGTATGTAAATGTATAGGTAAATATGTGTATGTAAATGTGTACGTATGCGTCTGCATGTGTATGCATGAGTACTATGTAACAACCCTTTCATGATCTTTTTTTCTTCAGGCACCTTTCCTTACGATCTAATCGTCTCAAATAAATATAAATAATAGAAAATAATCTTGATAAAGCTTAATTAAGACGTTAACTTCCGTAGCAAGTCATAAGTATAATCGTAGTATAAAAAAAAGAAACTATAAGAGCGAATATATGTGTAGACTATATGTACATATATAGTCCTGCAACCTTCTTGAGTATTTAGAGAAAGCATATACATACTATATTCCTATGCGGCGAGGCGTACGCGCGTACGAATCATCGTTGTAAGTATCTGCGCCGTTTCACAGTAGCATCGTAATCAATGAAACGCTTAAGTGCTAGCCGTAATCGAGCAAGAGCAATCGATAACGGTCGCACGTTACAGACTGCGTCTGACGCGAGGGTGTGCCCCTCTTTCGTTCCACCTTGCCGCGGAGAACATCAAGCTTGAACCACCAACTGGTGCACCAACTGTGTGCGCCAGATTCTATTGTATTTGCCGAATCTCTAGCTGACACGCAGCATGGAACACGTGAGAACGCAGCGAACTTGCGAGTACGACGCTCTTTTTCTGCATTACGCGTATATAACGCGACGCCACGTGTAGAGTCTACGAACTCGGGCATCTACGAACTCGGGGCTGGCTCCAAGGCGACTTGACTTTTTAAAAAAACTGTCGAGAATACAGAAGGTGCACGTACGTGATTACTGATAGTACTTCCACGCAAGGAACATCCCGCGACACCGCCGCTTCCAGATCGCGACGAGGCCTCGCGAATTCGGCGGAATAACCGAAGATCATAATTAACACACAGTTTCTTCGTTGCCAATGAAGCGACTTCCGCTTGCGAGAACGAAATCATGAGCACGAAGGAACTCTTGGAAGTTAGAATTACTGAGACAAGTTAAAACGATGTTTTAACACTCACACCAGGGTGTTATCATACGTGTAATAATTTAATCTGGATTTGTAATTATATATTTTAAATATAGATTAGATACAGACATTACTGTTTCGTTTTCCTTCGGTCTTTTAAGCGAAAATTTCAATTGGCCAAAGAATCGTGTTGTTCTTGTTTTCGATTACTGCGCGAAATCCGGCGAAGTTTCAATTAAATCGGAAGCGAAATTGTCGTGACTGTTCCTTGTTCCACATCCTACTGATAATCCCATACAGCAACATATAAGATTAGCATGTAAAATCGTTTACGCGATTCAAACAAAAGTTCGATTACCTTGTCGCACGAAAGTAATTTGGTATTTCACTGTATAAAGCACGCAGAAAACATTCGAGAGATATTCTTAGATATATGGAAATGTACAGGTTGTGGTCCATAAGTTCTGCAGACTGATATCTTTATGGCCACACTAGCGGTGACACGTAGTCGCTTCCGTCTAAATTATGTTCCTATAACTTTTGTCGAAGTGTACGAATAATTTAAATTGTCATCACGATGATCTGATCTCGAGTACATTACTGTCTTGCGAAATGTCTTTTTTGAATATATCACCCATTCGATAGCAATTTCTGGCTCAAAAACAAGTCGTAACATTAAATCATTCATCCTACCCGTTCGACTTGTCGCTTTATTTTTTATTCCCAAAATTAAAATTGCAATTGTAAAGTCAAATATTCAACATTATCGAAACTGAAACTGCTATAGCTAATCAATTGAAGACCATTACAAAAAAGAAGTTATCAACGACGGTGTAACGATTGGAATCAAGAGCTCAATAATATACCAATTATAATGTAGCTTATTTTGAATAAGAAACACTTTTTAATATTATAATAATATTATTCTAGTGAGTTTCTTATCTTTTATACGAACCTTGTCTCAAAACTTATAGACCACACTTGTATGAGTTATCTTTGCCATAGAACTAATACAAGTAATAAAATTAAATTCTTGTAGTGAAACAATGACTTGTTTAAATATAATATTGAATGAAATAAGAGTTTTACGTAAATAATCAGATATTGATTTCTCTGATACAATAATTAACATTACATTTAAATCTCGTCTTCTTTCTGCCCACTTTATAACTCGTTAGACATACGGTTAGTGCGATAGTAGTTAGACGCAATTTCAGCGAATACGGTTATGACAATATTAGATGCGACCACAGGTGACGCTGATTAAATTTACCAAAAAACCATATCACGCGTGATTAAACAAAACACCTCACGAGAAACTTATATAGGGATAAATGATAATCCGTAAAGAAAGCATTAACAAGCCTGTTGGAGCAAGGCTGAGGATAAATCCCTTGAACGCGACTGAACCCATATTATTTTAGCAAAAAATACGTGAACATCCGCCTGATACTGATAGAAGCGCTTGTGGCTGTTAATTGAGATGATTAGAAGGGTAAGTTGTGATGTGGATCCGTATGCCGCGCGACGTCAAACCGTCAACCGTCTAAAACGGTGTGACAATTTAAAATCAATCTTCAAAGACTTAATCGGCGCCGATAGAAGCGATACACGCGCAAAGGAAAATCCATCGAGCAGTACGCTGACATACAGATCCACAGCAACACGTCGAGTGACTATTAGAAGTTATCAAATAACCTGAGCATACTCACATTCTCGCCAGGAGCTCCGAATCCACTCAGATTATAATCACCCATTCCGCTGCCGCTGTCTTCCCGCGGTGTTCCAGGACCACCGTTCGCCGGACTATTCTTCATTCCGTCGAGACCGTCACCGTTCAAAACCGGACCCATCGTGTTAGGACCCATAGGTCCCATCGGACCGCCTTCCGGTCCACCGCTCATTGGAAAGTCCTGAAAGACAAGCGTAATTTCAGTATCGTGTCGCAGCGTTCACCTTTCTTTTCTTCATTGCGTTGTAAAATGAATCAGCTTAATCACTTACACCAGGCATGTTTCCTCCAGGTACGGGCTTCATCATGGTATACATGTTCTCTCCTCCGCTATTGCTGCTATCTTGCGGGCTAGGCATGATAGGTGTGCCGGGTCCTGGTGGACCTGTTGACCCAGGCGGTCCTCCGTAATTACCCGGTGATGACGACGAGTAGTTCATTGGCTGCACCGCAGGAAATGTTCAAGGTTAGAGACGTGATCTTCGTTAACCATAAGGATAATAAATTTGACGATAAATTCAAATATACCGTAGATGTGTTCGGCTGCCACTGTTGTCTGCCGCCCGGAGCGGCCATACTCATCGGCGGCATCCCGGGACCTCCTGGCCCACCCGGACCCAGCGTGCTGTTCGGTGGTGGGCCTCTCATTCCTGGACCGTAACTGCCAGGACCCATGGGGCCCATGCCCGGTCCCCGCGGAGGATTCATTCTCGGATTCATGGGGTTCATGCCCGGCGGACCTAGGACGGGAAAACAGAGTTTGGCACACCTGACCGTAGACACGGGAGTGTTAACGTCTAGATGTTCTAATTCTATGTTAATGCTGACTGCTAGAGTACGATCTGTGGATCTAGCGGCAAATCGTGGAGACTTGTAAATGCTACGATATGACGAAACTAGCTTGTGTGATAAGTCTGTGCTCTATCGTGTGCGATGTGACATTAAGTGCGGGCACGAAGTGCCGAAATGAGAGCTGCATGCTGCGGCAAAGTCGAGCACGAGGTGAAGCACGAGGTGGATGACATGCCGGTCAAGCAACTGTCACCACGTACGAATTAACGCAGTGAAAAAGCTCATGCTAAAGGTAGAGAGACGGCACTGCGCAGTGCAGCACACAGTTACATACGATCATTGCTCAAATCACACACTACAAAATTTAAAAAAAAAAGAGAAAATAAAACACAATTTTCATCAACTGCAAAATTAGATTTGACTTCAGGTGTAAAAGCGATTCCTTGCTTTATGCAAATATTATTTCTTAGACACGTGGACATTAATAATATCCTATAAATTTATTAAATACAAACATGATCAGTCTATCCTTTCCATCTGCATGTAACATGATTTTAATGCTAATGGTACGCGAAAGCTTTCACTCCAGATGTTAGCATAAACATTTTATAACGTATTAGCAAATACAAGACAAATATAAGACGAATTTTGTTAATTTAAGAATGTTTTTGTTGCCTCGAGAAAATTCAATGAACGATTTATATACCTAAGTACACAGTTAATATAGCCACATATATTACACATACTTCAATTCAACGTAATATTTTGCGTACACATATTAGAGTTCTTTCCTCGATCAAACAAAAATACCAGAATTATCACATTGTGCTAAACGAGTCCTTTGTGAGTTACATATAAACACCACTTGTTATAACACATAATTTGTCTAAAGTATTTTAATTGCGATTGTCATGCTGGATGCCAGTTCGGATGAGCAAATAATTTTGCAAGAGAGCAAAGCCGGTGTAAAAACCTTAGGCAAATGAAAATAAAAAAAATGAATATTAAAAAAGGCAAGGAGGAGAAAAAAAATAAAAGTTAGGCTTGACTAAGTCATGTGAGTGTGATTTGGTTGCTGGGTTGCTTCCTACCTTGCCACCCTACAAATTCTCCAGCTTCGCCTGAGGAACACAAGAGCACACATTAGTACGGCAGGTAGGTAAGGTCAGGTTCATGGTGGTAGAGCCTAGTTATTTTGCAGTGGTATAGCAGACAGAATTACTTCTGGATTTAATAGTTATGCGCAAGTGATTTACATTGATATTTTATCTTGAAAATTTTTATTTCTCAGAAATTATCAAAAATTGGAGTATATAGTTTGTTGTAAATACACACATTTAATAATACAAATGTATAATTAATACAAATATCTTAATCATTGCGTGAAAACTCATATTTTAAGAACAGAATATTACTTGACTGCAAACTGCTTCGAGACTGAATTGTGAGATGAGACCATCTTGGAGGATGTATTTTATATGTAACGACATAAAATATTTCTTTAAAAAAAAAATAAAAAAATAATGTAAAAGCATATAAAAATGAAATATTCGAGTAAACAGAGCTATCGAGATACATATTTACATACTAATTACATAAATCTGAATATCTAGCGAAATAACAATCGAACCAAACTACACCACTGCTTGTAACTAGACAATTCAAAAACCAATCCACTCCACATCACAGCAATCCAATCCAATTTGAAATATTACTTATTCGTTTATTGCTGTGTGGTTTTTGGTACGCATGCGTCTATGCCATTCTCCTCTCGCAACTCTCGTCAATGCCAGAAAAAAGTAACGTAACACTGGCATATAAATGATCTCTTACCTTGCCTAGTCGGATCCATGCTATTTGGCATCATTGGTTGTCCAGGTGGCTGTGAGAAATAGATAAACGTTACGTTGTCACATTTTTATACCACACCTCGTACATATTTATCATAAAAAGGTAAGAATTGGAATAAGAAAATTTTTATCTATACACTATTGCGTCTTGTCATTGTACTAATAAAAATTTCATGATATTCATACAGAAATCCGAGTTTTTATGCTCACCCCATTGAAGTCATTTCCCATTTGTGGCATACGTACTCCTGGTCGCGGTCCTGGCGGGTATCTGGGACTCATAAACTGCAACAGAAACGAGATTTTCATTACGCTGATCGCGTAAGACTATTCGCAATTAGGGAGAATGTGGATCAAGTATTCAAGTATAGAGTGTCAGTCATGAGTACTATACACAGAATCGACTAGATATAGTATAAATACCAGGCAGCCACAATAAGCAATCCGTGAGAGATGATAGGCCATAAAATATGCATTTCAGTCAAGTTCATCGCAGCACATTAGTCGATTGCATCATTATAAACACAAGTTTCCTTTCTTTTCAAAGCATTCAGTAGTAAAACAACATGTGAATCGTTCACCGCGTTCACCACAAACACATTTCACAGAAACGTACCGATCAATCTTGCGCATTTCCGCATATATATATCGCGCATATGTATCGCGTAAGGGAAACAGTTACAGCGATCATGGCGTGTAACGGCAGCTATGAATCTCGTCTATATCATGACATGGTGCGATGACACAGCGGAACAAGTGATTCTTCATGAGTGAGAGTGTGTGTTGAATGAGGCTTACCTGGGTGGACATCATCTGCGAGTGTGGGGGCGGGGGTGGCTGGGGGTGCTGGGGGGATGGCTGTGATGAGGGGTGTGTGGGCGGAGATGGTCGCATTGTCGAGTTGTTCTGCAACAAGCAACGCAAACGACAGACATGTAGCAACACTGCGATCCAGGCAACAGCTAGACTAGAAGGCATTGGGGATGATTCGTGTTAATACTATGTCGGCTATCTCAGCTCGTCTTAAGAGTTACCCGGAGAAGTTGTAATTAGGAAAAATCGTTCGCCAGAACGTTCGGCTCTCGTCCCGGTCTGTCGTTTTGCATCTTCCTGCTCTTTCCCTTTCTTTCTTTCTCTTATTTTTTTTTCGTAATTACAACTCGTACGTGAAATTTCGCTTCTAATACTAAACTGTGAGATGAAAACATACAGGAGTTACGAAAAGATGCCAATCAATAATTATAAAATTTACAGCTTTATATAGAACGTAAAAACTTCACTGGACAGATACGACGACTCCTAAGCATTGCAGGAATCTATGTTAAAGAGAGATCTAGAGAGAAATTGCATTGTTCATGTGCTATGTGGCATTGAATTTTTCTCTAATCTAGTAGGGGACGGCTACTTTGACAAGCAATAGATGCATTACTCTCGTTAAATCGTTCCTGTTCCGTATATACGTTTTATATACCTATACTTAGTAGTATATTTATATTTTTATATTTTTCATGGCAACTTTTATCACACTATTAGCCAACAATGATATCAATTATATTACATTTTTCTCGTTAAGATATAATTAAAAATCTTGTTAAGACGAAATTGATTAAATATATCTTCCTTCTATATTTCGTATACGATTGCAATATTCCGCAATTATATTTGGCTTTCATCGAAACCGTAAAGTTGCCGATTTATATACGTATTTACGCGATTGTAAGTCATTGCAATTCTTCCTGCAAATTGATATATGCAATTATCACGCACGTGATGTAAACTGTCACAAAAACTGCTTCTTTCAAATAGCGTGAAGAAATCCTCAGTGATTTGTAAACAAGACTAGACTACACTCTAAGCAGGCGTCCATGTTAGTTGTTCCATACAGTCTAGAGAGCGTAATTCTCTGGCTGGCTGTGCAATCAAAAAGCAAACTTTTGTCAGAGCGCGTACTCTGCAGGCGCAACGCGAATAAAAGAGCGACTTCAATCAATCTAATATTAACGACGCGTAACCAGCACAAAGTATTACACTCGTTGTAATATGCTCACTGTATCACGATATTGTGCTAAGTAAGTATTCTAACATCCATATATGATCCTGATTCTTCATGGAATTTCTAGATTTGCTTGATGCGCCAAGGAGATGAGACAGTGAAAATGGTACAAGAACGCACATACAAGTATTAGATAGAGAGCAGAGAGAAAGTAAGTACATATATACAGTATAGACAAGCATGACATAAGAACGATCTTTCGAATGTACACTTGTTTCAAAACGAAACGAGTTGATCACGTGATTAAGGCCAGTGTGTGTACATTTATCGGTGATGTAGGGGGATACATAGATATGCTTGATCAAGTAAGTATGCAGTACGTCAAAATGTATGATGTACGAATTTATTTCCCCCCAAGTCCGAGAGAGTCTAAGAAAAACTATTCGCGAAAATCAATCGCGTCGCCTCTGTTCACGCGTGGCTCAGCATTAAACGAATATCTAAGTGAAATGTCGACACATGTGTTCATCATGTTCCTGTTTCCTCTTTATTTACAATGTTAAGATCACTTCCTCTCGTCTGTATTACTAGATTTGCTCGCGATCTTTAAATCATTAAAATAAGCCTACTTATTATTTTGCTTTGAATCAAGTGTAAATTTTAAAAAAAGACAGCTATGTATGCACAACAATGATAAGAAATATAATTATGTATGTACATATACCAAAATTAAATTATATAGGAAATTCCAGTTTTATATGAAATATTAATATCTTAAGTTTTCTATTTTTCGCAAAATTCAACAATCCTCGTGCAAAGCCTATCGAAAAAAATATATCTTAGAGGAGATGCGACTCTATTTATAGGCTCTATTAAAAAAAAATTAATTGAATACAATTACATGATCATCGATTTAAATCAAGTAATAGTGGACACCGTTCGTTTTATATTCTGTAAGTACAGATCGAGGAAGATGAATGATATTGAAACAGTTTGATGTAAAACGAATAAAAACTCACTGAAAAGAAAGCGGGAGGCATGGGACCGCCGGGTCCCATCCCGTCAGTTGGCGGCAACTGGCCGATTGGAGATGGGGCTGGTCCAGCATTCTGCAAACATTTAGCAGTTTTAGTACCTGGCAGTTAATTTTGTTAGAAAGAGAAAGATATCAAAAGCAGTCTACAGCTTACGAAAATTTTTATTTACTTCTAAAGAAAATTTGGATGTCAAGGCTATTTGCCAAATTATATTTGCTGTGATAATTAACGTAAGTTATTTTATATTTTATTAATATATCATTAAAAAATTTAAGAGTGCTGTAACGAGTGACTAAAAAACATATTAATTTATTATAAGTTTTTCTCACTTACATGTGCTATGCCGTTGACGTTGTAAGCACTGTTCACAAATCCCTGCAACAGAATGCACATTGTAAATAAATAACGTACAAAACTTGTCTATCGATGGCTGTAAAACTTTAAAAATTAAATGACTGAAATTTTCTTTACAACTTATAAAGCAACGGAGGAATGCATACGTTATACCATCACATTGTACCATCACTTACATAGTCATGAAACGCTTTGGCCTCGCTGCTGTGTTCACAAGAGTCTCTTCTTTCTGGGGCCGCGCAGTACAGGTCCCAGAAGACGCTGGAACAATTTCACGTAATAATTAGTTACGTTTAATTTCCTAATGCAAACAGAATGTCGATTGTAGCGCAGCACTTACCACCACCAGGAATGTAGGAACCCAGGTGGCTCCCCGAGCGTAATATTTTTCTCCCATCGAATCTGGCAACAGGCAACGTGATATCAATTGATAATCGATTTCGAAATTATATTTAGCTCAGTAAAGAATCGAAATGCAGTTGTTACCTCTGACAGGAATGTTTGTGCTGCTTTTTGTGCACCTACATGGAGCAGATACTCGTACACGTAGAGCGCCAACCTGAAAAGGATCGCAATGTTGCGTCATATCAATTGAACGTGTAAAAGGAAGAAAATTCGGGAACTCTCGCGAGGAGGAAGTTTTCCAACGGAAAGCACAAGATGGCAATGCACGGGTTACGGGTCGAATGACGATTGGGTAATTTTTTTATCGTTTTAGAAAGCCCATACTTAACTCGAAGCCGCCTTAGTCGCAGTCGACAATCGCATTTTCTTACGGGGCCGTCGGTTAAACGTAAAGTTAATGTCGACTTTCCCCCGCGCGTAGGCAGTAATGCAGCAACGTATTGCAGGGAAATGCATCGCAAAAGCTGAGAGACAGAGAGAGAGAGAGAGAGACCGGCTCCGCGAACGATACAAACATGGCGCGGAATTACGCCGATTCGCGAATCAGAGCGCGTACTCCTCGGTGACTGACAGCGCGCGCGGATCAATCGCCTTTTACGAGAAAGCGGGTTACGCGCCACAAATCCCGGTTAAACAATTTCCCAGTCGGTCAATTTCATCCGCGCTGTAATTTTTCGAATTCGAAATGCCCGATTTCTCGCGTTTCCAGCGTCTTTCGAACGTTTCCATTATTCACGTTTCCCCGTTACCAGCGCAGACAACTACGCCAGCAGTTACCAACGCTACTAGCGTAGTCGGAGCAACTCTCGAGAGAATCAGTTGTAATTTTTAATTTACACACGCGCAATCGATAGTTTCCATCGATTGATCGTGCTTGGTGACTTTACGATTTCACCACTTTATTTATGTGCGATGCTAACAAAGTGCACTTGCTTCAGTTGCACTTTTTACACATAATACATTCGATTTTCGAAAACCCGAAAAGACGAAACAAATGAAGGAGCAAATGCACGTAAAATAAATAAAGCTAGCAAATAAAATGTAACAGAAATATCGCGCGTCTTATCTCGCATAGATAAAGAGTTGACATTATTAGCCAGCACAACTACGCCGATCGCCGACCGATCGGCGGTAGCAATTTCGAATTGGCAAATGACTCCAATCGAGGTCGCTTACCGGCTAATTGACTGTATAACCTAACTTTCTAAGCACGGAGCATCGAGCGAGTTCATCCCCGTCACCGATATCGCCTACATTTTGAAAGCGCCGAGCTCATTTCGCGCCCAAGTTCGTTTCGCGCCATCGCGAAACCCGAGTGGCCAACGAGAGTCGAGATAGGAAACTCGGTGCCCTGAAACGATCCTCGCGATCGGGCGCGCAATTTTACATCGCGATTTTTTTACGCGCGTTGACCTCCCTCGCGGGGAAGATCGTGTCTGTCTCTCGTCGCATCAGCGGGAGCTGAGAGAATCGATCTCGAGCGGGGAGGGAAACCAGGGGGGGCCGCGTCGTGACGCTCGTGAACAAGAAATGAACAAAGAGAGGGATAAACGAACAAATCGGCAGCTCATCGGCCATCGGTAAACTGGATTAACTCGACGAACCGGGTTCTCCGGTCGCGAGGTACGCGCTCCGAGCGAAAAAAAAAAAAACCGGCAACGTCAAGGAGGGAGAGAGGGAGGGAAATCCATGCGGCGGGGGAGGGGAGACTGCGGAGGGGAGGGAGGGGAATCAGGAGGATGCTCGAGAAAAATGGAGTTACTGAACGATCAATGGCCGGCGGAATTTTCATGACGGCACAATCGATTTTTCCCCCCCGTTTTTCTATTTTTCTTTCCTGCCCGTCTTTCGAGCGCCTTGGATACGTACTTTTCTCTCGCCTGAGAGTCTGAGGGCACTGATGACCCTTTCCCTTTCGCGTACATCGTCGTAGTGGTGGCCGGTCGGTCCGTCTTCCAGCGTAAACACGAATGCGCTGTCGTTGCTTTGCTGCACGGCACGAATGAAAAGAACGGGAGATTGCAGGGACCTCTCGCGCGCGCGTCGTGCGTGCGTCCGTGTGCGTACGCACGCGTGTGTATGCTGTATATATATATATATATATCGTCAGCAGAGTCTATCTCACTCGGTCGCGCTACGACGACGGTATTTCCCTTCGACAGTTACGACGCCGTCGCTGCGTTGCCGAAGACGACGTCGCGCGCCGCGTATCAAACAAAACGCGACGCTACACCGGACCGAGAAAGGTGCACACACTCGACTCTGGCGTCGCTCTCTCGCTGCCTCTCTCTTTCTCTCCCCGTCTCTGTTTCGTCCCTTTCGCTCGCTCCACGCCGAAAGGAATCGCGGGAGGTGAGTTTCTGTCTCTTTCTCGCTCTTTCTCGCTCGTTCACACACGCGATAAGTCCCCCGCTCTCGTCGCGTCACGTTACGAGGACGTCGGTGTCACGGCGCCGCCGGAGTGAGGTGCCTGCTGCTGTGCGGTACTGGAGCGACGCGATACGACACATCACGACGACGACGTCATCCTCCTCGTCGGTTCAGGTGCGTCACTAGCAGCGCCTCACCACCACACCGCTGTCGTCGATGTCCTCATCCTTCTATCGATATCCTCATCGTTCCGCTTACTCGTGGTGCGATCGTCCTCGTCTTCCGGTACTGTGCCGCAACCTCGTAATCCGGCAGCGCGCGCGCGCGCGCGCGTCCTGTTGTCTTCGATCACAACGGCACTCGATCGTCGCACCGACTCTCGTCAGCCGTCGGCGCCGTCGGCCTCTCACTTCACTCCCGCGGCTCACTTCACTCCGTACGCTCCGAGCGCTAATAACCGCTGGTCGTCCCCTGGCTTCGCCCGGGCACTGCGCACTTCTCACCGTACCGGGATCGGGAGAACGAACTCGAGTTCATGTCCCAGTCGCCGTCGTTGCCGGCGCCGGACGCGGCTTTCGGCCTCGACGAGTCTCGCTTTGTCGCGCGCGCGGCCCGAAAGCGTCTCGCAACACGGAGAACGGCGTATCACTGTGACCGCGCGCGGTCTACGCAGACACACGCGATCCGCGGCGCGAGCACGCGCGCGCCCGTAGCCGTGCGAGGGTCGGGATGGAGCGACGGGAGCGGGTTGAACTTGCTGTCGCGTAAACACGGGCAAGTTGGGAAGTGCGACTCGCAGACCCCGCACGCGCTACACCACTACGCGCACCGAGTGCGCTGTAGGTACGCGCTGATGCTCCGTCCTCCTCGTTACCCCGTTCCCTCGCTCTCGTTCGCTCTCGTTCGCTCCCGTCGCCGCGAGTGTCCTCCCTCCCTCTCTCTCGGCGCTCGCACATCGTCGTGCCGTCCTTGTCCCCCGTTGGAGCTGGGAGTGGTGCGCGCGCATCGCAGTTTGTTATGCCAGGACCGTACGCGCGCGTGGCGAAGCGGGAAGTAGGTCCCCTACTACCTGCGGTAACGCGATTTTTTTTTCATATCGATACGAACGAATCAATATCCGTACACGTGTGTGGGACGTACGTACGCGGAGTTTTTCATCGGGGATTTCTTCAACAGGGACGGTTTCTTTCCGTCGTGCAAAAATCTCGAGCTTCCCCGGCGATGAGTGATCCGTAATTTTAATTGATAATATATCGCGCTCGCGAATCGACAAGCCGTCCGTAATGTAAATCGGAGAGGCAATTATTCGCGTGTATTATGAGATATCGAAGTCTACAGCTAAAATTATGGAATACCGGAATGAGAACGCAGTCGTGTGCACAGATTGCAGCGACCTAGTGATTGCTTCCGAGAATTTGTACCCGATGGAAAGCCAACTGACTTGTATTGTTTTCAGCTCTGTGGGAGTGGACTTTTATTTTATTTCTCAAGGATAGCTCCACGAGTACTGACGTGCTTACCAAAGTAAACATATTTTTGTCGAAGCAAATTTTCAATTCTCTGTATATTATTTATTCTTATATATAAATAGAATTTTGATTTTGTATCATAATATTATTATCATAAATTACGTTTAGCTCAGGGAAGGATAATGACGCTCAAAAATACCCGGACGAACGTTGTTTCTCCGTCTTATAAAATAATAAATCATATATTTCATTTCCTCCTGGTTCTACGCATTGTTCGTCCCAGATTTAGCGTTGGCAACAATAATAATGCACGCGTAAGAGAATCGTTTACGAGATAAGCCTGAAGTTTTGTCGAGCCATCGCGCGTACACATATAGGAGGATATCGGATTTTCTACGCGTAGGGATACCGGGGATGCCGGAAAAGAATCTCCGCTGCGAGCATATCACGGTTGCGAGGTGCATCATCAGTGCGGGATCATCGTTAAAAATGCGCCGATATTGGGATAGGTCGATACTTCGAGTTGCAATAAAGGCGCAGGCGTAAAACAAGCGAGAAATTATATACGCAACGTACGGCAACGGCACATAGTTGAATAAAGGACAAACTCGTCCCAAAAAGGACCTTCCTGTATGGTATAGGTCGGCAAGGGACGAGGAAGGCACGGGACTGGGAGCGGATAGGGCCACGGGGGTGCCCGCGCTCGCTCTTGACACGGTCCTGTCTGCAGCTCCGCGTCCGATTGGACAACGCCGGTGCACACACTGAGCGTGACGTGTCAGTGTCTCACACACCGTCGGGCACTATCGGCGCGCGTACGTCGACGTTCGTCGAAGCGGGGGAGGAGAACGACGGACCAACGGCGGGGGGGGGGGGGGACTGAAAAGCGGAGGCCGATTATGCCCGAACGCCGGCGGACACATCCGACGCGAAATAGTCGACAATTGACGCGATAGAGAGTTCCGCGAGAGGGCAACGCGGGGTCGAGAGGAGGTACGCTGTTCTCTCGGGTGAACTGCTTCCCCTTTTTCAATTTTACCACGCGATCGACGTGGGCATGTATCGGCCTCATCGCGTCGCCACTCGGACGTCGCTATGCGAGGCTAGGCGGAAAAGAGAATTCGCGATCCTTATTCTGTATTCCCCCGTCGTTCGAGGGAGCGAGGAGACAAAGATGAGTGGCACGGCAATGACCCGGCCCGAAATGAGAGGAATCTATCTTCTTCTTTCTCTCTCTCTCTCTCTCTCTGTCTCTGTCTCTTCGTTTCTCTCTCTCTCAAAGGCCTGAAAATATTCGCGAGGGACTAACCCAGTAAGCAAAATGTGCGCAATCTGCCAGCGGATTGGCAACGGATTACTGCAGAAGTTGATGGCAAATTGGCATCCGTTATGTCCGCGTTAGGATAGCGATCTGCCAGCAGAGCCTGCTAACAGACTCTGACAGCGGATTGGCGGCAGAAACCGAGCGGGATCTGTTAACATTTGACGGCAGATTGACAGCAGAGACCGAACAGAATCTGCAGCTTTTGGCCATTCATATTTACGATATATTAAAGCATGTGTTTACTTTTAACACACTATAAATTGTTAAAAGAACGCATTTGTTTGTTTGTTAAATTAAAGTACATTTGGCTCGATGTGTCTTTCTGACAGTTCGTTGCATAATCTCTCTCTTATTGTTAATTTATTCTAATCCGAAGTCCGAATTTTGCTTTCGAACTTCAGATTGCTCGTGGCGTGCGTGAACTACATGGACGTTGTCCATGGGAGCCTCTGTGCCGCAAGTGCAAAAATTTTCAGAAAAATTAATATTGTCATGCCAAGGCGCGTATATTAACTTATGTAACTGTTAGGCTAAATCTTAACATCGAGTAAGAACTCGACGTGTGCACCGCAGAGCGGTGCGGAGCGAAAACACGTGTCCATAGCCGTGTAAATTTGAATACTGTCAAAAGCTGCAGATCCTGTTCGGTTTCTGCTGCCAATCTGCTGTTAGATTCCGCGCGCGCAGATCTTGCTCGGTTTCTGCCGCCAATCTGCCGTTAGATTCCGCGTGCGCAAATCTTGCTCGGTTTCTGTCGACAATCCGACTTCGAGCCATGTTTGCAGATCCTGCTCGGTTTCTGCCGCCAATCTGTTCTTAGATTTTGTGAGCAGGCTCTGTTACATTTCTGGCACCAATTTGTCGAATTAATCGTTAACAACAACTTCTGTATCAAATTTGTTGTCTTTTGGCTGGCAATAGTTGATAGCGGATAGTTAGCATCATCTGCTTTCGGCAGACTTGGCTATCTGGGAATATTCGAATTGCATGAGACTGTATCGCGAGTATATCGCCTCGCAAGTATATCGCGCCACGTTGCGCATTGCGCAATACGCAAACATCATCGGCCGGCGATTCCTCGCGGCTCGAAATAAATCTCTGAATGTTTTAAGGATTTAAGCCGCACTCGCGTCCACGTCGATGGACGGTCCGGGCACGGTCACATGGGAGGAATTCCTCGAGAATGCAGAGAGGTTCCTCGCCGTTTCTAACGAGATATCGGACGGATGGGAGTTACGCGGGGACAAGGTACATCCTGTGTTACACGTACTATGTATCGAGTCCCGCTTGCTCACGCGAATCCTCGTGCGGTACGTACATACGCGCGGCGTGCCGAACGGACGTAAAACACGCGAATGAAATCACGTCGATTGTTGCCGTTAACGACGGTTGCGCGGGTTCGCAATTGTACGTTTTGCACGCGCCGCATTGTTTCGATAGTACAAAGTTTAATAATACTTGAACGCTCGCAGGCGGCTCTACTCATGCGCAATGCGCCCGGGAATCGAGGTAAAACTGCGGCCACTTGAAAGCACGCCAAAAAGTGGATTTACCGCGCCGACGACGCGTTCACGAGGTTTCGCGGGCGCGTATGCAAAATCTCCCCTTCGCCTTCTCTCGTAACCCGCATCGTACTCGCGTGTAGGGTATTCCTGGACAGGCGTATCTGGTCAGAACAGCCAAGCGGTTCGTACCGAGCGACCGTACTGCGGGAAATGGCGGAACAACGACCGGCGACCACGACGACGACGTCGAGGAGTTTAACGTGGAATTCCAGATAGACCCGCACGAAGCTCCTTCCACAAACGATGTCCCACTCATCGGCGAGCACCATATTTTATGGTCGCTGGTTTACAGCGTCCCGGTCCTCTTTTTCAATGGCTGGAAGTCAGGTAACGTCCGAGACGGATAAAAACAAAGAACCTCGCCTGAACGTAAAAATACGTATAGTTACGTCATCGAAGGGATACCTGAAAGAAAAGACTCGACGCCTCGAACTTATGGTTTCCATGATCCTCAAAGTAAGGGAAAAAAAAAAACTTTCACTTGTGAGAAAAGAAAGCTCTCTCTCTCGTAGGTATAGATGCGGCAATAAAATTCCAGGGTTTTGAAAGTTCCAGAAACAAATAGGGGGAGGGGGGGGGGGCGAGGTTTACGGTTGCCGATACACACATTCGCGCTGCCTCGCTCTCGCATGCATCGTTTATTGATTGTAAACGCAAACGCGCGTTCGCATATTTCAATATTCGCGCAGATGTTCCGGTGGAATATATAATTAATGCCGATAACACATTTCGGCGAGGGCGGACATGCGTCACGCCATTTAGATTAATTAAGCTGATCATTCTTTTTTACATATTCATCAGCGAAAAGAGAGGCAATTGTCGTGAGAGAGGCCCGATGTGTGTTCGCTTATTTTTTTTTCTTTCTTTTTAGATTTCCCCGGCATTAATCCAGTGAGCGTGAACGAGGCGCGAATGGTCCATGCTTCCAAATTGAATTACATGGAATTATCGCAAGCGATTCACCCTATCACCGGCGTACCGTTCTTGCAATTACACCCGTGCCTGTCGCAGGAATTGCTGCGAAGCATGTCGAAGAGGTGAGAAACATTTATAAATAATGAAAAAGAGCAGAAAATAAAATAAAGAAATAGTGATAATAAAACTTATGCCTAAATGCGCTCTTGTTGTTCATCGAGAAGAATATTGCGGAATGTTGTAGTTGCTCGTACAAATGTTGCAGCAAGAATAAACTCGTCAGTTGGCTGAGCTGCGTGGCATCCGCGGCTCTAAATCTCAAAATACATCCGGATTATTACAAGCTGACTTACTAGAGGCTGAAGTCATCTCTAACACGTACGCCCACGAAATCGTTGAAACTAATCACAAACACCTGCAAGTATTGTCCATTAATTTGTTTTTTTTTTCTTAAAAAGAAGAAAGGAAACATCGTGCAAACGCTTTTTATTTGTATCAGTAAAGCCAAGTAATTGTTAATCACGTGGTTATTTACCGATAAACGGTCATTCGCTGTCACCAGCTGTATCCGTGGTACCCGTTCCACGCGTTTCGGGATTACCTGCGAAGGGAGAACGCGCGAGTAATTCCAGTCACGGCGATCCCGACCGTGGCGACTCGGGCAGAGTCCGCTCGTGCACAGCGGCGGCGGCGGCGGCGGCAGCGATGGCGGCATCGCCGCGGATCTAGCATTGACCCACGACGGGCCCGGGTAAATTGCGCGCAATTGGGCGCTCATTGCGCGTTCATGCGCGCACAAAGAGACCGGAGCGTGGAAAAGAGAGCAGCGGGAACAATTAAATGCGGCCGCGCCGGCAATTAATTCGCGCAAGGACAATTTACATGGCCGGCAGCCGGTCGGCCCTCCCGCCCCCTTCGCCGGGAATATTTATATTTCCGACGACCGTCTGGGTTTTGCGCGGACCGCGTTAACGCGCCTCGCAAAGTCCGACGCGCTTTTCTCCTCCGAACAATCAGACGATCAAGCGCGATTCGTCTGGCGCAAACACGAAGGAACTTACGGTTACCCTCTCCCGGGGGTATCGCTGAGAAACTCGAGTAGGCACATCGGGTACCGTTAACGCGGCTGACCGTACGCTTCGACTGCCTCTCGTCTCGCGATTTGTACTTGTATTTAACTCTGTGTCCGCAAAGTCGCACACTAGCGATCCGCGACCGAGCCCGTCTCCGTCGCCGCCGCCGAGTATCGCCCGACGACGATGCTCCACACGCCGCCGATAATCCCGTTAGCCTCGTCCTTCGCGCCGGGCCTGTGGCTCGGAGCGCCTTGTATGTGTGCCGCTTCCGATTACAATGGCAAATGTATGATAATGTTATTTATGCGTAAGTTTCAGTTAGGTCGTTACACTGGTTATCGCGCTTCTCCTCAATCGCAAATCGAAAAAGAAATGTTAACAAGGTCATTCTTGATTCTCAGTGGCGAGAAGCGTGTCTCGGCTGAATGGAGCTCGCGGCTCGAGGTCCAGCGCTCATCGAGGAGGACGATCGCGCCGATCTTTGTATGTAGATCACGCACGAGGGCCAGCGCGAACAGCGACTTCCCATTTATCAAGCTCGGCCGACGCTCATTAATGTTGACCGTGTATTTCCGTTAGCGCGGCCTGAAAGATCGGGCCGTTGCCGTTAGGGGGAAAAAACAGCGCGATCCCTCCTTCATGCGGCCGCTAAACGAATGAGTAATTGAGCGGCCGTTCTCGCGCTATGTGCCAGTTTACGTCAACGTTCGTAACTTTGGCGTGTACGTCCTCGGGGAATCTTCTCGCTGACCCTTCAACTAGCATCAAGCTTAATTGCCGCTCCAAAATGACGAGCGGCCAAATTGAAACGCACGACACCTGCTTGTAATGGTTAGTCATGAACGACAGTACGCCGACAAGATTCTTTGCGACGAGAGCATCCTTGCTACGTTTTTTCTTGTAAGATCTGGAAAGATAGTCGAGACTGACAGGTCGTATAGAGGATCGGAATGAAAACAAGTTGATCACAACAGTAGGAGTATTGGCCGTACAGCCTAAAACCTAGGCGTGTGAACCAGAGATCCCGGAGAGTTCGAGTTCAAATCTAAGGCAGTCTCCTAGTTATTTTTCGCCTCTTACAATTCAGAAGTGGGATAAAATCCGCTATCCCTCGGAGAGGAGGGAGTTGAGAAGCAGCTGGCCAGTAGTGAAGCCTGAACATGGAGGTCGGGACGGACTCAGAGGAGTGAACCAACATGGAGATTGGGAAGGACTCAGAGGAGTGAACCAACATGGAGGTTGGGAGGGACTCGGAAGAGTGAACCAAAAATGGATGTTGGGAGGGACTCAAGTGGAGTGAACCGACGATTTGGAGACATTCGGGGACGAATGTAATGTCAGGCTGGCCGAGCTGTAAGATCTGGAAAGATAGTCGAGACTGACAGGTCGTATAGAGGATCAGAATGAAAACAAGTTGATCACAACAGTAGGAGTATTGGCCGTACAGCCTAAGACCTAGGTGTGTGAACCAGGGATCCCGGAGAGTTCGAGTTCAAATCTAAGGCAGTCTCTTAGTTATTTTTCGCCTCTTACAATTCAGAAGTGGGATAAAATCCGCTACCCCTCGAAGACAGTTGAGATTCATCCGTTATCCCTCGGAGAGGAGGGAGTTGAGAAGCAGCTGGCCGGTAGTGAAGCCTGAACATGGAGGTCGGGACGGACTCAGAGGAGTGAACCAACATGGAGATTGGGAAGGACTCAGAGGAGTGAACCAACATGGAGGTTGGGAGGGACTCGGAAGAGTGAACCAAAAATGGATGTTGGGAGGGACTCAGAAGAGTGAACCAAAAATGGAGGTTGGGAGGGACTCAAGTGGAGTGAACCGACGATTTGGAGACATTCGGGGACGAATGTAATGTCAGGCTGGCCGAGCTGTAAGATCTGGAAAGATAGTCGAGACTGACAGGTCGCATAGAGGATCGGAATGAAAACAAGTTGATCACAACAGTAGGAGTAGTGGCCGGACAGCCTAAAACCTAGGCGTGTGAACCAGAGATCCCGGAGAGTTCGAGTTCAAATCTAAGGCAGTCTCCTAGTTATTTTTCGCCTCTTACATTCTGGAGGACAATATTCGTAATGGATCCTGGAAGTAAGTAAATCTGATTTACATTCGACAATTGAATGATTACTCGCTTATTTTGTCGTAGCACCGTTCCGGGATACAAATATAGCTTGGGGACAAGTGGACGCTGGCCTAAGTGGCCACTGGCTCCATCTACAAAGGCCGTGAGTCGGAGCCGCGGTCAGAGAGAAAGACCCGCGTTCCCCGCGCGCGCTTTTCGAACTCGCGCTTAGCTCAAATTACCGCGCGCTCTCGCCGGTGCTATCGCGCGATTCGATCTCGCGTGTGCTCTCGCGTCTGTCTTCACGCAACAGGACGGGAGCAGCGACTGCCTACGGCGCGCACGCGTGTAGCAAGTAGTCTCGCGTCTCGCGGTCACTGGATGTGGGTCGTTCTCTGTCTTGCGACAGTTTTCAAATTGTTCTGAGAGCATCATTCAGAACGGATAAGGAAGGGACGAGCTTGCCCATCGCCGCAACTCGCCGCACCTTGGGGACAGTAGCCTGCCTCTCATGTAACGTCATCATCGTGTCTTCGAGATCAATAGGAAAGAAGGGAGAACACATTCAACAGGAAGGAGAGGAAATCAATTCGTGGAGGCAGATTCACCAGTTGCGCGCCAAAACGGAGGTTCCTGCGTGTTCCTGACTCCATTCAGACGGCGGTACTGGATCGTCGAGGAGCGACATCGCGGTACGTGTCTCTCTTTCGACAATTCTGTGCTGTTCGCTGAGATATCGCGTCTGCCGAGATACCGCCGGCAGTATGGTGAGATTTAAATGTTGGCAGTCGGAGACGCGCGCGAAGCGGCGGCGAAATCCGGCGGTATCCGGTCTGAATTTCAGCCGAGCGGGCGTTATATCGATCCTTATGACGCGCCGCGTGGGCAGTACCTCCTGACATCTGATTCGTTGGGCCCGTCAGACGGAAATAGAAGCGCGCAGATAGAAATCCGGGTGACAATGAATTTGCCATGGCGACCGCGCGAAGCCGGAGCAAGAGGAGGAGGTGGAAGAGGAGGAGGAGGAAGAGGACGAGAAGGAGGAAGAGGGTGGCTCGTGAGCGCGGGATACGTACCCTCCGAGGGACGCTGCTCCCACTGTGCGACGTGCAAACCGCTCTCGTCGCGAGTCATTCACTCCTCTCTATTTTTCTCTCCCTCTCTTTCTCTCGTTGGTACGCGCCCTTACTCCACCCTCTTGACCTTTTTACCGGACGGCACCGGATGGAGCCGTCGGACAACGCGCGAAATAATGCGGGATGGAGAGGATAAAGCGGAAATTCCACCGGAAAAGTACCGGAAACCCCGCGGGAGGCAGGGGAGAAGGTCGCGCGACCTCCGCGACTTCCTCTCCTTCGGCGATCATTGAGGATACACGCGCACGTGTACCGGAGAGCGAACGCACGAGCATTCGCACGCTCGTGGATCAGCGTGATTCTTTGCTTCACAGTGCGCTCGTGAATTTATCTGTCTCTCTCGCTTTCTCGCTCTCTTTCGCGTCCGTGCTGTCCCGCGCGCCCGTCGCAACTCCACCCTTCTCTCACGCGCTTTTCGAACGCGTGGCAATGGACGTCACACGCGCGGCTCTCCTATCCGCCACACCGCGCGCGCTATAAAGAAGCAACTTTACGCCGCACCGCCACAGTCTCGCGAACGTCGCCGCGTCGCGCGCAACCGAGTTCATCATTCTTTTTCCCGAGAGCAGGACTCTAATCGTGGCGCACATCATAAATACGTACGTACGTTTGTCCGTCCGTTCGTCTGCATGCACGCAGTGCGAAATATTGTCAGCAGTATTATAAATATTGTAACGCGACAATAACACGCTACGATATTCGCGGTGTGTAGTCTTGACACGATGGTTAAACAGGTGCTTCGTAATGCCTTTTGATGAATGACTTCAAACGCAACTCGTTACCTAGATGTTGCCTGTAACATATGTAATGTGTTAAATGTACAAGTAGACTGATCGCGAACGGTTCCGTGCTAACGCCGGACTTAAAGTGCAACGTGTTTTCACCGGTACTTCGCGAAAGTGGACGGCGGTGCACACAGCGTGTGGCTTTGAATGGTTCTTGTACGAGTTCATTAGTACGCGAGCCGCATGATTTGGCACGTTTAATCATATTACAGAATCAAGTTATCATTCCCGTATTTGTCGTAAGTCAATTTGCATCTTGTAGTGTTCTTGCACAAACAGTCCAATTTCTCTTATCGCTCAACACATTCACGCGGAACATCTTATTTAAGCTTCATTCCACCTCGGAACAAAGCCACTTAAAATCAATCTTCCATGAGTAGAAATAATAACTCCGTGTAAATATCGGCGCATAAATTTTTAGCGTAGCTTCCTTGCTCCCTTGTTTGCTTTCCGCGATTGAAAAATCGTCTACGTTTATCGAGAAAAGGAGCGAATAAAAAGGAAGGGTCGCACTACAGCGAGCATTCACGAAGGCCGTGCGAACGCTGTGTGCAGTTCGATGCCTCGATTAACGAATGCCCATGCGAACGATTATGGGTTCGAAGGTTACCGGGATTAATCGAGAACACGAGGCGGGCGAATCGCAGACTTAAATTTGGAGCGAGGGTAACCGTAAGGGACATTTAGGGCCACCCATGGGCGCTTGATTGCACGTCACGTTAGAGATTCATGCCGAATCCGGACGCTCGCCGAGGTGTGAAACGCGTATCGCCGATAAGTCCTGCAACTCCGCGCGATTAACTCGATGGTCGATCTCTTCTATGTCGTAATTAAAGCTGTCAAACCACTTTACGTGTCTGGTAATCGTCACAGCCTCCTCTTCCGTCTCTACGCCGCGAAGCCGATCGCACCTGTACGATACGCAAATTTACTTAATGACAACAATCTCCAGCTGATTGCATAGCACATGCAACTACATTATCACGCTAGAACACGATAATTTTGACATTACTCGATAATCGCAATTAATCAAAGTGTCATGCCAAGGCGCAACTGAGAACTGAGGGAGATGCGTGCAGTTCGGCAAGGAATGCTTCTATTTTGATTCATGCTATCTTAAATCGAGAAAAGTTTATCTTTCTACGATAAACGTGAACTGTGCGTATTGCGTAATGAATTCTATGTTGGACACGTGTTGCTCCAGCTCTCGGTTTTCAGTCGATTCACTCGCTGAAGGACCCTCTTTCTGTTAAACGATATTAAAATGCTGAATGTAAAAGAAAAAAAAGAGGAGTAAAAAGTTTTATTGTGGGTCCAACGCGTTTTTTGCGTTTGTCAAGTTGACAAGTGCCAGAGCATAACAACCAACATCTGTTGCTGTCGCGTTAAACATCGGATCCGACAGTAACGCGAAAATCCGATTACGCGCGCGTTCGGGTAGATTTGTTTGCGCTTGGCACTCAGCGGAAAGCGTCTGTTCCCAATGTTTCATTCGTTACGTAAAAAACATGATGGTGATTACTGCCGCGATTGCTGCCCATGTCGCGCGTTTGATCACGAGCCGCATTACCGGTGATAAAAATAAACGGCAAAGAGAAAAATCCGATAACTATAGAGTCTGTGCGGGCTGGAGAAGCTTGGCGGCACATCAGGATTCAACATGTTCTTAATGTTACAGATATCAGGCCAGACAATCACTCCAACGAGCGACATAGACGTCATCCTGCGAATCGCAACAAGTGTCCGCGGTCATCGCATTTCCAAATTTGTCGCTTCGGACCCGCCAGAATAGCTGAAACGAATCATTCCTCGCCTCGTCCACCTCGACAGAAGAGACGGACTGTACAACGAGAGAGTTCATTCCGTGACATGAGAGAAGACTCGTTTTCGCAGCGAGGGTCGCGACGGACGTAGCCGAAACGAGAGAAGAATCGCCGAAGCGGCAGCGGCGATCATCATAATCAAGTGGACAAACCGCCGACAAACAATAGGGAACCTGGCAGTGGCTTCCGATGGGGTCGTAGCCGCCGTAGGCGCGTATTCGTGACGGTATCGCAATGATAGCCTAGCCGGTAGCGGGCAGGAAGAGATCGTCGCGTAGGGGGAGATCGCCATAGCTAATCGTACCACCCAAGGTGGCACAGATTGAGAGCCCCATCAGCGTACATCCTCTCCTGGCTAACGAGATACCCAGCGTCCATCCAGTTCTCGTGCGCGCCGTTACGCCGCTCTTCGTCGCATCGACGACCGTGCGTCGTGTGTCAACTTTCCTGGGAGGCTACCGGACGTTCCGACTCGCGGGATTTCGAATTCTGCGTACGCGGACCTGCCAGATTACGGTGATTCTCGCTCGGTGACACGGACGACGAGAGAGAAAGCGAGCGAGAATCGATCGGAATTAGCGCCGAGCGACGTTGGAGCATCCTTCGTCCCCAACATCCGCGCGTCCTCGACCTCTTTTTCCATCGTCCTCCAACGTCTCTCATCCCTCTCGACTTATCGCGTCGCGACGTTACCACCCCAAAGCACCATCGAAGAAACGACAACGTGAGAGGCACGGAGAGGAAGAGGGAGAGGCAGATTCGCTCTTGGCGTCCCTCGGCGATTCAGCACCGGAGATCCTCTTCCCCTCTTTCGGGACGCGCGCCGCTTCCGGCTAACTGGAAGTGACGCTCTATGTAAAAGACTGCCGAGTGGTTCTCATTGGGAAGCGCAGGACGCAGGAAGCACATCATGGAAGTGGCAAGCGAACTGTGAGTACGATCTTTCTCAATTGCACGAGATCCTTTCTTTTTCTTCACGACTTGATCGTCCATGTTCGTCGCAAATGAATAACGATGAACTCATTGATGTGTAGCAAACAATATTTTAATCACGTACATATTAATACTCGCTATCTATACGTGTGTATCTCTCCGCCGAAGTAATTAGTTCCTGCTCCCATTGACGCAATCATCCTGTCATTTGTTTGGTTTGTATAACATTATTACTGAGATGATTTATCATCACCGGACTGCTGATAACTGTGCGCGACACGTGTATCGAATAAACTCTGCCCTCTGCCACTCGGACCTTCTGACCCAGTTTTCTCTAGAATTCGTCTCTTGGACGCAAGTGAGTAAAAGAGAGCACTCGCGACTTTCGATAAGAGGACAATTTCTAGACTGCGATTCAAAGCTGTTAGTACGCGCGTAGTGTCGCTTCAGATTCGTGTGTATTCTTACAGTAATCATTTTCACATTCGAGACTGAAGACACGAGTTCTCCTTGACTTCCCAAAACTGTTTTGCAACTTCGGTGCTTTTAGCACCTTTCTCGGTTGTTCCAGCCTCCGCGGGACCATCGTATACGTTCTCGCGACACGTCTTATGTACATTCATCTGCGATCGCATTGTGAAGCGCATAACGCTGATATCAATACGCTAAGTCGCGCGTTTCACCCTTTATTCTTGAATGAAATGGATTTCAGCCTCGTCATGGCGAACCGTGCACATACAGGAGACTCGACCTCAATTCCTCCTTACAGCGACGTGTCGGTGTCGCGGTTCGCAAGCCAGGAGTGACAATAATTTATTCAGCGATTCGCGATCGCTGATGGTTGGCACGCTCTCGATCTGAAATTTTAAATCCGCTCGCTCGTAAACGCCCGCGCGTAAACGCGCGTCACGCTGACCATCGGGGGGGGCGCCGCGACTTTTATCGCGACGTGACGCGCTTCAGCTTGCGCGTAAAAGAGATTTGTAGCAAGGGGAAAAAATAGCAGGGAAGAAAGATTAGAAGCTAGACAGATTTAAAAAATAAAACTCGACGATACGCGTGTGAGGGCATTTATCTTATTACGTTACGCGTCGCGCGTCGTCGTACGACGAATACGTGACATGTGCTGGCGATATTTTGCTGTGACGCGCCGAGTTACGCAATGTTTTATGTATTACAATTTTTACGGACTTATCGGCCGTGTTGCCGTTCAGAATCACGCATCAGATCTCGACGAGCCTCGCCGTAACGTGAATGGTAGCCAGCCAGCTACAGTAATACAGTACATGTGCAGCACGATCCATTATATGCCACGTCGTGGACGTCGCATTCAGCGGCAGCGAGAGATTCATTGGCACAGAATTCCATAATGGCAACAGCGGTGCTTGGCGGCTACTCATTAAATCATTGTTAGGCTCGTTCTTTGCGATAAGGAACGGAGGGAGAAGACGATGGTCGCGCGCACCGCATAAGAAATTGTCGCCAATGTAATCGGATTGTGCGTAGATGCGACCTGTGCAGCACGCGGATCGGCTTATATGCACGTATGCTGATCTAGACAATTCCTGACGTGCGACAGAACTCAAGAGAGACTTTCAATTTTAATTTTGTATAATTTATAATTAGATTAAATTAGAAACAGCTGACAACGATTACAAGCATTCGAGACCAGAGTTTCGCAAAGGGCTTCTCTCCAGAGAGATCACAACTAGCTGCGCAAACAAACCGGAGGCGCGTGTAGGACGGAAACCAATGAAGTGCATTATCGCGAACGCGAAATCATTTTGCCATAGCGCACGTCTATCCTGAATGTGCTGATAAGGAAATACGTGATTCGCCTGTATCGCTCGAAGCGCTGCAATTGCAAATTTATCTGATATCTCGCGCGATCCTTGCACAGTCGATAGAATTTGATTAGGCGGGATGGGCGTCTTTGTGTACTTTCGCATCGCGTGTGCAATCTTACGCAGTATCAGTGTTTACTCTTAATGAGCTATGCGACATATCGATCCGAGAATGGCGAGAACTCTACGCGAGTTTCCGATATCGCGCAACAACGCGGTTAAATAAATAAAGAGAAGAAATGCTTCCCTTGATCGCTCTCACAAGTAACACTACCCAAGTGCCACTCGCCGATTTGCTTGAAACTTTGCACACACGTAGTACATCGAAAAACATTAGACACATGTATTTTTATTTGTGCTAACAACGCATTTTAAGGTTAGAAAACGCATTCGAAAATTTAACACTCTATAGCGCAATGGTAACTAACGCTACCCCTGGGCCGGGATTCTGTGACTCGTTATCGATAGTTTTCGGTATCGTTAACTAGCGACAACCTATGAGAGCCACGCTTTTCTCCAAGGTCGTCCTTGCCATTGGCTATCGCTAGTTAACGATACCGAAAACTATCGATAACGAGTTACAGAATCCCCCGGCCTTGAGCGTTATTCTCTTACAGCTTTTACGACAGTACTCGATTATGAAAATCGCGGACCGAAATCGCAGAATTTTCAAAAATTTTATTCGAAGTCAGTTTCGAAGAAGTGTTTTAGGTCTAGAGGAATTTTGTCAAACTACTATTAACATTGTAAACAGTGCTCTCGAAAACCACCACAAAAATGGTCTTTGAAACTAATTTAACACAATTGGAATTTGGGTCCGCCATTTTGGATGCACCATATTGAATTTGCCATTTTTCATCCGCCACCTCTAGATTGATATAACTGTTACCAAAATCGTAATCACGGGTCTAAAACACTTCTTCGAAACTGACTTTGAATAAAATTGAAAATTCTGCGATTTCGGTCCGCGATTTTGAATCTGCCATTCCGAATCTCGTAAAATTAATGCCAAACATTCGGACAATGAAATCATAATAGAGTAATGTCGTAAAAGCTGTAAGAGAATAACGCTCAGGAGTAGCGTTAGTTACCATTGTGCTATACAGGGTGTCCCGGGTTTTAACCGACAAACTGCGGGAGCATATTCTACTAGTGGAAATAAGAAAAACTTCTTATATCGAGTTTGCTTAGAAATGCTTTATTACAAAGTTATAAACCAATATTGAAAAGAAATATGAGATAAGTAACAACGGATTTTTTCACAAAAATATAAATTATCTACGCAATGATTTAGTGACGCATTTCAAAATGTTGTTCTTGCACATCGATACAAGCTAGACATCGACGTAGTACAGAATTTGTTACAGTACGACATTCCTGAAAATTTTGTTGCATCTCAGTAACTGAATTAGTAATTCGTTGCTTTAAATCTATCTGGTACTCTCCTGTTGGGAAATCTACGTTGATACTCTCGTACGGCAGCTCGTGCATTTCCGTCACAGAATCCGTACGCGAAATGAATATCAGTGTATTCCTCATTTGAAAACACTTTTGGCATTCTGATAGTAATTGCTAGTTGACACGACGATTGAAATCTAACAGCTACTCTTGTGAAAGTAACAATCATACTGAATCGTTTCAACATAGTGAACATGAATACACGTGAATACACGTAACATAAACATCTTCGACCTTCCAAATTCTACATTATGTTCCGTTGTTACTTATCTCATATTTCTTTTCAATATTGGTTTATAACTTTGTAATAAAGCATTTCTAAGCAAACTCGATATAAGAATTTTTTCTTATTTCCACTAGTAGAATATGCTCCCGCAGTTTGTTGGTTAAAACCCGGGACACCCTGTAGAGTGTTAAATTTTCGAATGCGTATTCTAACCTCAAAATGCGTTGTTAGCACAAATAAAAAGACACGTGTCTAATGTTTTTCGATGTACTACGTGTGTGCAAAGTTTCAAGAAAATCGGCGAGTGGCACTTGGGTAGTGTTACTTGTCAGTGTCGCTTTTCGTGGGAACCTTGACGTCCTCCAATTTGAGACGTGCCGTACGTCGGTGACGGTCTGCACGCGTAACACGTGTCAAACCGGTTGTCGCACGCCGATTATTCAAGCTCGGAATAATGAATGGCAAATGAAAGAACGCGAGGACTGCGCATTAAAATTTTAATCAACGGCTCGCGGCAAGGCTAGATGCGTGAAATTCATCAGTTTCTTTTTTCTCGTAACAGTGACGAGACGAGTCGCAATGCCAAAATTCTGGGTAAACATTTGCGAGAAGATAAATTTCCACGCTGAATGAATTATCGGGCACCATCGAGATTGCGGTTTTCCATTCCATGATGTCAGCTTTCAAATATATAAAAGAGAAATTTATCTACATCGTAAAGTTTGTATTAGTGTCAAGTGCAGTCTTGTTACGCAAGCGTGCAACAAGTTGATCACCGAAAATAATTTTGGATATTCGTCCAAGCCAACGTCGTATATAAGATGACATTGAACACTCAGTCCGATGCTACATTATTCCACAAGTCGATTGTTTTACTCATCATCGGATTGCAAGAAGGAGAGAATTCAACGCTTGAGTTCTGTGCGGCCATCGGGAAAGGAACGGCTTTATTATTTCTATTCTTAATCACGCTTATCCTTTCGCATTGGTCTCTTCACTAACAAATGATGGTCCATTTTAACGACATGGGTTTTTATAAACATGCTTGCTCCGAACGAGCGCCGTTTTATTTCTTCCATGAAGTCCACGTGGTTCCATTTGGCTTTCGAGAGCTGTAAAATTTTTACTTCCGACATGAATGGTCATCCTCGTTAAGCAAAGAAGAAAAAATGGGTCCCAATTATTCGGTTATTCGAGACGATCGCGTTGGCCACGCGGCAAGGTGATACCTGTTAACGTTCGGCATTCAGCGCAATTCGCGAATCCGCTTGATTGAGCGTAACATAAAACCATGAAAAAAAAAAGAAAAACGAGACCCGTGTCGGAAGTGTGCAGGTTCAGTCTGACGTTAATCCTCAGGGTCGGTACTTTCCCATCTGGCCGATGATCGTCCGCCAGGAATTGTTTTTCAACGGTCGCGTGGCTCGATGAGTGACGATATTACGTGCTATGCCTCATCACGCTATCGACGTATTAATTAGCGCAATTAATAGCGTCATCTCGCACGTCGCAGCCGCACGCGTCGTTCGTTTACCTCGATTAGTCTGCCGGTCCATCCGCCTGTCACCATCGACGCGATGTTTATGAGGAAATATCGCGATATGATTTCCTGTTAAGTCCACTCGCGTATCAGTGAATGACAGAAATAATGAAGACTACTGCTTCCCACTTGTTGGTCGTTTATTGGGACAGTTGAATTCAGTGCGTATCTCTTTATAGACTCTCGATTCAACTCAGAAGATACTGTTTTTTTAGCTCGCAAAACGCACGATAAGATGAAAATATGGGCCACCATTAGTGGGACGCGAAAGTAGGTCGCAACACTCGTGACACTAGATATTGGAGCAAGTTCGGCGGCCGGATCTCGACGCGAGTGGGAATCGCGATGGGACCATTCGCGAAACAATCCATAGTGCACGCTCACGCGCGCGACTCGATTGTCGTGTTTTCCCATCGTCTCCGGGGCCTTTGTCAAGTCCAAGACCATCATCTCTTTCTCTCCTTCTGTCTCTCTTTATTCTCCTCGTTATTATGTTAACGCAAGTCACGGAGGAGGCCGTTTGTTACAGTAACGTCCGACAGTGTGTCTGTCGTTACGCTCTGACTTGCAATCGCGCGTATCTCGCGTGCATGAGCATGCGTATCCAGAAGATCGAGAAGATACGCGCCACGGACCGAAGAACTTGACAGAGCTCGTCAAAATTCAACGTGCAATCATTAGCTCTGCGAATCTTTTTTTCTGAATACTTCGATACTGTTTGAATAAAATAAGCAGCATCGAGCCTTACCGATCGTACGGTTGCAGTTTGAGCTAATGTTAACGTCAGTTAACATTAACGACCGTTTCGTGACGGCATTGGATACCATAAAGCGCGCGCTTTCGTAATTACAACGCTTTCGGCATCCGACACGCACGACGATCCTAATGGTCCACATTCATCCTAGGTTGGCGTAATCGCAGCTAAAAAAATTGACGTAAGTGGATATCCCTGACCGGCTTTTCGAGCGGCACGTGCGATCGCACGTTAACTTCCATCGCGCGTGAAAAACCGGTGCCGGCTGCGATCGGAATTATCGCAATTATCTAACATCACAGCAACGCAACGGGTTTTTTCCTTCAATCTCAATTTCGGCGCAGACAGATCGCGTTTTTGTTTGAACAGCTCCTGGCTTCGGCCTACGCAGACGTCACGGTTCTTTGCCGATCGCCTGTTGTGCTCCTCACGACACGCCACAATCACCTCGCGCGCAACCACCTCGATGATTGATGGATTCCGCGCTTTGATGCATTTTAAAGCGCTCTGAGGCACGAATGCCGCGCAGAACGCGAGTTACAACAATCGCTGCGCGACACTATACGTCAAGTGTATTTATTTATAACCGTGTGGTGAACCACTCACTATATATACTAAAACGTAACAATACGTAATCGTCTATTAATAATCAGAGACACTTCCTATGTTCGCCATCTCAAGATATCTTAATAGCCGATTAGCAGCAAAGCAAAAAACGAGGAAAACGAGCGATTTTAAACGATTGACTATTAATGAGTAGCAGCGTAAGCATCGTATATTTTGCGGCGAATCGAGTAATAAATAATTTCTCGTACGCTGCAGCGATTTGCAAAAAGGCATGCGCGCTTCTTTGTCGGATTGAGCGATATGCGCGGCCGCGGGATGGATGTATCATCCGCTTGATCCGCTTAATTCCGTAATAACCGTAAACTCGTATCAGCGAAAGTAATAACCATGCGTTTCTTGTAATTGGCACAAATATGTTCGCGGCGTTGGCCAATAAAGGATCGACAGATCATTATCTCGAGAGACGTTAATAAAGTTCACTCGATGACAATTCCGCCGTAGTGCGACATCCTCTCTCTTGCCGGCTGTATCAAAGCGCAACACGCGTGGGTGATATCGATACTTTCGCGTATTATCGCAGGACGCATCACGGTATCGGCGCACGAGCGGCGATCTCGCCTCGGCACCACTGACAATTTCCTTGGTCATTTAATTCGTTATGAATTAGTGATGAACCGCCGCGCGGTCTTAATTGATCGCCGTAATCGCGCATGGCATTTTTCGAATTGAGGTGCCACGTTTTCCTCTTTACGTGACAATTGCCTCTTCGTGCAATCATTCCGCTGTCCCTACTCCGAGCTATTTCCTCGTGGATGTCGCTAAGATTGCGTTTTATGCGCTTCGGGAATCGGAAGATGAAGCTCGTCAGCTTCGGTGGGTTTAAAGCAGTTCTTGGCTGGCCGTGAGAGAGATCGGTGATTTTCGAGAGGTGCCAGAGATTTAGCGCGTCTCACAGTTTGTTTGTGTGGTGCCGTTGTACGTGAACTGCCACTGCCAATATAATCGAGAAACGTGTAAATCGAGCGTTAATATCACAGAACTACATACTGTGCGCAAGTGTTAATCATTAAGATAAATGTGTCGTACCTTCTGTTTGGAAAGAGAATAAAATGCGGAAGAGAATACTCCGAATGTGACTTGCCTCGCGCAGCTCGTGGTGTTCTGTTATCAATTTCTCAAGTTAAGTCCTCAAATTGGTTGTTTTTTTTTTATTTTAACTCTGGCCGTACGAGTATGCTGAACACTGAAGAAATAGGGTAAGCGATATTTATATACACACGTATATTATATATATATTTTTTACAATATTACAATACAAAAACAATTTGAAAATTATATCCAAGTATTAAAGCCTGTCTATAAAACCATAGCATCGATTTTTGCAGCGCCTCGTGCAGTAATTGCGGCAATAAAAGACTTGTTGTTTTATCTACGTCTTCTCGGTCATAAACAGCGCATGATTAAGAGAAAATCCTATATTGTACTAGAATGAAAGGATTGATATGAATTAAATTGAGATTAGCTGCTCTCGCACAATGGCGCTATAAATAAATTCCCGAGAAATTTCTAAGCTGTACAATCTTCTTTATTGGAATACTCTGAAAGAAAGAATAAAAGAAAGAAAATATAATCTACAAATTTAGAAAATTTCTAGAATTTTTAAGCTTTTCAACATCAAAAAAATGTCATCGATATCAATTTTAGACACATACTGGAAAAATGCATTATTGGCATTACACCAACTTATTGATTGACTGCCGACGTACATGCAGATCGACGTGCACTAAAAGCTTTACATCATCATCTATATTCTTCTATACTCTTCAAGGTTTATATTATAAAATACAGGAAAAGTCACGTTTACTACCGACAAGATTAAGTTCTATCTAAGCACTTGCTGCTGTACGTTACGTTAGCAATAGTCGCCTTGGAGTCGGCACGTTTACACGACCGCGTACAATTTCTGCCCAGAATTAAATTTAATTAAATATCGCGCTCGTTATCCAACGAATAACTATATTTTCACGAGGAGCCATCGTTTTGCGCAACAACGAAACACAGAATTAGCCATTTAGCGAGAAATGTGGCGAGGCTCGTATATGTATATTCCATCGCGCAAGTTTGAAGAAGTCATTAAAATGATATCTTTTAAGGTCAACGTGTTATCATAAGTTATAATAGTAAGCCTTCGAGCAGTGCGGCTTGCATACCCCTGCAATTCTATACCAAAAATAAATTGCAACAAGCCTGGTGGACCTTTCGCGAGGAGGATTCGTGCGAGAGAATACATCTCCTCTTTGCGTTTCAGGTCGCCGCTGTCGGGGACGGAGAATCAAGGGAAGATCAAGGAGAGGAGCTCGTACTATCCCCAGGAACCTAGCAAGAGGCCGCGCACCGCGGGCCAGAAGGTGCGAGCATGTCTGAGCCACAATGCGCTAACTATATTGACCATGTCAGGCGTCATCGGCGGCGTAGTACTCGGCATAATCCTACGGAACTCGCGGACCGACAAATGGACACCACGCGAGATCATGTATATCAATTACCTCGGCGACCTGTTCCTGCGGATGCTCAAGAGCTTGATCCTGCCATTGATCATCTCGAGTCTGGTGTCGGCCATCGGCTCCCTCGACCTGTCGCTCAGCGGCAGGATCGGCGCGCGTGCGATCGGCTATTACATGGTCACGACCATTTGCGCGGTCATACTAGGTGAGCGAGGTCTGATCTGTGTCACATTTCGTTAACATCATGATTACTTGTACGGACTTTTGTTAAAAAGCCGAGATTTTGGAATAAACCTTAGCGAGCGTCTCCGTAATCGAAGGAAACAATCTTAGGATGGAGTTTTGAGTTTCAAAGTACACATCTTGATGGATCATGTCGTACAGCCGAGTACGCTAATGTCCCAATAAGTAATGCGAGCATGTCTCGGGGTCAAACGGAACGATTGCTCCGCATCAGCGATACGAGACGATCTCGTTTCTCGCGTTTCTCTCGGCGTCGCCGACGCGAGGCACAGACAATGCAAGTTTCTCGGAAACGGTAAACGATGCAATAAACCGCACAGATGGCACAGACTCGTGCATTTACATATCTGGTGGCGGGAACGCGCGTACGATAGCCCTGAATTCGTGACTCATCGCGATTAATTAAAGAGAAAATCGAGCGCGAGCAACGCGAGCGCCGTTTCAGCAATGCGACCAGCAGATTACGACGGCGGCTATCTCGGAGGCTGCGCGAGATATAATTTTTCCATTGCAACCTCGGATAAATATGACGTTTTATTGCGTTAGTCTCGGAAGATTATAACCCGGTTATAACCCGAAACTCTGCTTACGCGCGTATCGTACGCTCGATTTTTCCGCTGGCGTCAATTCCTCTTGCGACACCATCACGCCAGCTGGATATTCTGCTATACCCGTCATCGCGTTGCCGCGTTTATCTCTCGCCGATTTTCCATCGGCGATACAAAATATTATATATAATTTTTAAATATAATAATAAAATTATAAATAATATTTTATATTACACACATAATATCATTAAAAATCATGCGAAGTAGGTAACATGAGAATAGTGGTCTCACCTGTTGGAACTGGTTTCAGGTATGATTCTCGTCGTTTCGATCCAACCCGGAGTCGGCAGCTCTGCCGCGGAGACGACGAAACCCGCGCAAAACGTTTCCACCGTCGACACGTTGATGGACTTGGTCAGAAACATGTTCCCACCGAACATTGTACAGGCCTGTATCGCCCAACATCGAACCGAGACCGAACCACCGGAGGGCAACTATAGCAGTAAATCTGTTTTTCGCTATAAAGCGATACTTTAGCTTAACAGTTGTTAAAATAAGCATATAGTTAATTTATAATTTAATAATTAAATGTAGATTGAATTTTATCTGGTAGTTCCTATGGAAGAATGGAAACTGACGGAGAAACTGGTGTCCGGTTCCAACATCCTCGGACTCGTCGTATTCGCGACAGTGATGGGCATCACGCTCAGTAAAATGGGACCGCCGGCCAAGCCGCTGTTGAGCTTCTTCGAGTCGCTCTCCGGCGCCATGATGTTAATCACCAACTGGGTCATCTGGTAAGATCATCGCGAATACGATATCCGCTGCTTTCCGGAATATATTAAATTCTCGAGAAAAACTCGTGCGTTATTAACCGCGTGATATGCAGTTGACATCCATTGCGTAACGCGTCGCGTAACGGAGCTCGCATCTCGCTGTTTCCTTCAAACGATTAGAACGCGTATTAGAAACAATCGAGATAAAAATCTATTTTGAAATAGCTTAAGGTATTCTTGTACGTTACGTGAACAGGCTGTCGCCGATCGGCGTTCTCTCCCTAGTCGCCGCGAAGATTACGGAAATGAAGTCGCTGGATGAAGTGGTCGGCCAGCTCGGGATGTACTTCTTGACCGTGGTGATTGCGCTCCTCATACACGGCTTGCTGGTACTGCCAGGAATGTACTTCCTTCTCACGAAGAAGAATCCGTACGCCTACATATCGAATATGGCGCAAGCGCTCGTCACTGCCTTTGGTACATCTTCGAGTTCGGCAACGCTGCCGATCGCCATCGCCTGCCTCGAAGACAGGAACGGCATCGATCCGCGTGTCACCAGATTCGTTATGCCGATAGGCGCTACCGTGAATATGGACGGTACCGCCTTATACGAGGCCGTGGCCGCAATCTTCATCTCCCAAGTGCGCAAAATGAGCCTCTCCTTTGGAGAACTGATTGCTGTAAGGTGAGTTTCCCCGTTTACTTATCTTTTTATGCTCTATATAATACAATATCTTGTCCGATAAATTTGAGATAATAAAATTAAAAAATTCTTGATTCTGGAAAACATTGGATTTTATTATGATATACATCAATATGTTTCCAGATTTATAATATTTTATATTCTATATTTATATTTTATATTCTATAGTTTAATAAAATATTATACACTGTGTGTAAAATTCGATTTCCAAGTTTTGAGTTTAATTCTTTTATACGACAGATTTTTTTATCATTTATCCATTTTTATTTCTAGTACGAGTTACATCTATCAATTTTTGTTACAATTTAACATTTCATACTTTCAGTATCACAGCGACCGCTGCCAGTATCGGCGCAGCTGGAATTCCGCAGGCCGGTCTAGTGACTATGGTGATGGTGTTGGACACGGTTCGACTTCCGGCCAACGACGTGTTCTTGATCATCGCAGTCGACTGGTTACTGTAAGTTGCTCTTCTTTTTGCGTATCACATTTGTCATCTCACAACGAATCTCCAGTGTTGAAAAATCTTCAAGAGCGATCCTTCTCGCTTGCAGGGATCGGTGTCGAACAACGATCAACGTTATCGGCGACTCGCTCGGCGCGGGAATCGTCCAGCACCTCAGCAGGAACGAGCTCGCGGCGTTACCGCAGCACAGCACGCAGCAAGCGCAGAACGGAGCCGATTGTCACGCGACCACGTCGATATGACCCGATGCGCTCGTACCGATGTCTGTGGTCTGCGTCTCCCCGACCGACGATTACGAAACTGCTTCGCAATCGGAGGATCAACCACCTATCGTCGGAAGTATCGGCGGCTCGTCGTTCTTCGTATTGCCATAATTCTCTGCTCCGACCTACCCTCCCTCGTGTGGGAATCCAGATTTTCAAGAACGCATGAGACGATTAAATCAATTAAAATTGAGATTAGAATTGAGATTACGCAAAGAAAACAAATCCCTGAGGGATAACGAGATATTATTTTGTATTTTGCCGTGTCACGTCTGATTTCGTCCAACTATCGGGGTTTCATGAGTCATTCCGGGATCTCGAGGTACGTACACACGGCACGATCACGAGATGCATGTATCACGTACAGTTTCAGTAGTGCAATGCGACGACGGCCGATGACCGCGAGGTACGATTCTGTGAAGTGTTCTTGCGTTTACTCAGTAAGTGTTCCGTTTTTATCTTAGTCAAATAATCGGTTTTAGTATTAATTAATCCCGTTACGAGGCAGACAAACGAAGGGAACAATAAATCCCGCCATCCCGACACGGCCCCACGCTACAAAGTATTCGCGACGAAGAGTGCGCGCGGAATGCGACGGGTGTGCAGTCTCTCTCTTCCAATTGTACGTATCTACTCAAAGACTGTAAGGATTACTTTGCGGTAATCGCTCCAGTTAACATCCATTCCGCGATACGCGGGATACGCGTGCACGTGATGGCGGGATCAGTCAGATATATATATCTATCGACGCGTAGCTCGCGGTGCGAGCAGCCGGCGTTCTTCGAATAAGTTTGAAGAATTTAATATAATTTGGAGCAAAATCTGGAATAAGATGCTTGAAACTAAAATATTTCTTAACTCTAGTGTACCCGTAGGCATCACTGAGCGAGATCTTGCTTGTAAAATGTATAAGCGTATACGTATAGTACACGTACACATATACATATCTGTCTTCCATCCTCGCGTCTGACGAGAGTCACACTTGACATCTAATCGTGCATACCGCGCATTACGTCTCACGAGCTACAAGGTGTTTCTGTTTCTCTCTTGCAAGTTATTCACGTTTTATTGTTTCTTAAAGTGCATTTAAGATTGCCAGGAATTCCCCGGAATTTTTCACGAGAGGCGAACCATATTCGATGACTTGCAAAATTGGCCTTACTATCGCCACTTGATCGGGAAGTATTTCTTACGGTTTTTCTATACAGGAGTAGAAACGAGGGTACAATTATTCCGCTCACGCGCTGTTCCGTGACAATTAGGAAATGTTACAGTGTTTGTGCCATAGAACCACGTTTATTACCAGTCGTAATTGTCGAAGGTAGCTTTTATATACACTTACTCAAGCGAAAGGAACAAACTTAATTCAATAAGCTCAATGCCATTAATTGCAATCAGCTATGGGACTTAACCCTTAAGCCGTCGCCACGATTCTTGAATGAGAAAATCTCTTTTCCCGCATTTTCTATCGGAATCTAGCGGAATCTTTTACTATCAAAGAAGAATTTACTAAATCACCAATTTACTAAAGACGAGCAAAGATTGCAAACAGCAAGGTATAGTTTCAAAAGACGTTCAAGTCCTGAACATGCTAATGATACACAAAATGTAAAATCCCTACTTAAGGGTTGAAATGTTTTTTTTAGTGGCACAAAAAGAACAACGTGATTATTCAATAATTCTTTTCGTACTGCTTCCACATCAAAGAAATCAGAGAACTATGTCGAGAGAATAACAAAAAGATTAATAAATATGCTGTTTGATTTTGTCCTTTCAATTTTAATCTACTTTTCAATTTTTTGCCGAAAGATCCTTTTGTTATTTTTTTACGCCAACTTATTATTTACGCAAAATTGTCGCTAAATAAGAGGATAGTTTGTACGAACGTATCGTTGCTGTCTGGCTTCAATGTTGCGGTTATCGAGAGTGATTAACATATCTGTGAAACCCTTGCATCTTATCGGTATGCAAATAAAAAAAACTTGCGTGCAAGTCAAACTAAAGTTAAGCCCGTTTGTCGCCGTCTGCGCTGATAAGTAAGTTGTATGGCAACTATTTTGCTTGCAACGTGAATCCATCAATCGAATAACGTCGCTATTCGCATAGTGAATATTGAATATATGAAAGATTAATGTATGATATAATCAAAATATATAAATGGAAGTTGACATACCTGTGTGACTACCCAACATCATGCAAGCGCGAAATATATGCAGAAAAAGTATAATGGCGCGTCCATAACGCGAAGTTTGAATGAGATATAACATATATCTCATTCAAACTTTAGACACATAAATGAAAAAGTTCTAGCCCTTAAAATTTTTTTCTCTTTCCGAGGAGTTCTGGGATATCTATATTGTTATTTGGCATATTGCCTAGAGTTCTCGATGATTTAAAATTCGTTAAAACAATAAATGAAAAAGTTTTAGCCATTAAAATTTTTTTCTTTTTCCGAGGAGTTCTGTGCTATTTATATTGTTATTTGGCATATTGCCTAGAGTTCTCGATAATTTAAAATTCGTTAAAACAATAAATGAAAAAGTTCTAGCCGTTAAAATTTTTTTCTTTTCCGAGGAGTTCTGTACTATTTATATTGTTAATTGGCATATTGCCTAGAGTTCTCGATGATTTAAAATTCGTTAAAACAATAAATGAAAAAGTTCTAGCCCTTAAAATTTTTTTCTCTTTCCAGGAGTTCTAGGATATCTATATTGTTATTTGGCATATTGCCTAGAGTTCTCGATAATTTAAAATTCGTTAAAACAATAAATGAAAAAGTTCTAGCCCTTAAAATTTTTTTCTCTTTCCCAGGAGTTCTAGGATATCTATATTGTTATTTGGCATATTGCCTAGAGTTCTCGATAATTTAAAATTCGTTAAAACAATAAATGAAAAAGTTCTAGCCCTTAAAATTTTTTTCTCTTTCCCAGGAGTTCTAGGATATCTATATTGTTATTTGGCATATTGCCTAGAGTTCTCGATGATTTAAAATTCGTTAAAACAATAAATGAAAAAGTTCTAGTCCTTAAAATTTTTTTCTCTTTCCCAGGAGTTCTAGGATATCTATATTGTTATTTGGCATATTGCCTAGAGTTCTCGATGATTTAAAATTCGTTAAAACAATAAATGAAAAAGTTCTAGTCCTTAAAATTTTTTTCTCTTTCCCAGGAGTTCTAGGATATCTATATTGTTATTTGGCATATTGCCTAGAGTTCTCGATGATTTAAAATTCGTTAAAACAATAAATGAAAAAGTTCTAGTCCTTAAAATTTTTTTCTCTTTCCCAGGAGTTCTAGGATATCTATATTGTTATTTGGCATATTGCCTAGAGTTCTCGATGATTTAAAATTCGTTAAAACAATAAATAAAAAAGTTCTAGCCATTAAAATTTTTTTCTTTTCCGAGGAGTTCTGTGATATTTATATTGTCATTTGGCATATTGCGAAGAGTTCTCGACGATTGAAAATCCTTTAGAAGTATAAATGAAGAAGTTCTAGCCCTTAAAATGTTTCTCAATAAACTGATTACAACTATTTACACACAGTAAAAGACTGTATGGATAATCTAAAGGCTGAAAATAAAGAAACTTTAACAAGCATTTTTGTGAAAATTCTAATAAGAATTATTAAAAAAATTAATTCTGAGCATTTCTGTGCAAGCACGCATGTGTGATTGCTTCAAATTGCATTTGAAGACGTTTCATTTATTATTTTGCATCATGTAAATTCGTAATTGAAGTCAAAATATTATTCGCACTTTTAAACGTCGAGTGCGACGCAGCACTGAGGCGCGCTGATTTGGCCGCCATGTTAGTTTCGCGCCGTTCAAATTCGTAGTCGGGGTTGGAGTATAGCTGCTCCGCATTTTCGTGTATTTTAATTGTCTGAAGCGAACATCGCGTGGAAATAAGCATCAAAAGTGCCAAAGGACGATCGTGGAAACGTTTTGATATATAAATCAGAGCGTGCGGGAACAGGGTGCGACAGTATTCCGCCCATGTTCAATCACGGCCGCGATTAACCTCGGAAAACGTACGCGCAGCCGCCATTTTCGCAAGCGACAGTTAGCCGTGGTGTGTGGGGGCGAAAATGTATGTACCGCATATTTTTCATCGAAAGAAAGTATCGGAAGTATCGCGCGCGGATAAATATTGCGAGTGTCGAATAAAATGTCGCGCGTTTGTGTGAATAGTGTGAATTAGTGCTTGAAAAAGCTGTCAACCGAGACGAGGGAACGTTGCAGCCGATGCGATTGCTAGCAGGATGCACTGGCTGAGGGTGGTGAGTGAAATATTATATTACAGACGCATCATAGTCGCAGGACAATTGATTTCACCTGTCTGATACGATTTAATGTGTCAATATTCTAATTGCGCCTGGAAAATGGAAAAATCATATCATCGCGCAATAAAACGCAAAGCAAATCAATCTCAATAAAATGGTTGAAATAGGAGCGACTTGAAGTTGTTCGTATACATGCGCGCAACCTCCTCTGCAGGCGTACCAACAGTCGAACGATAACCTTTTCGAAATAACCTAAAAACTCTCGAGATTTCTCTAGATTGTTGGTAAATACGAGCATATGTTGCGAGAATCGTGACATGCCGGCTTTTAAACAATAATTGTAAATTGTTTTACAGTAATGTCGTAATAACAACGTTATAAGATGTTTCTTCATAGTATCAATCGTATTACTGTGAAATATGTGGTATAATAATGAGATACTTTCTTACACAATGAATCTGAAGGCATAATTTTAGGTTAGATTAATTCAAATCTTGGCTGTGATGATGCATTTAACGTGATATTAATTTTATGTCCGTGCAATTATTAAGATTTAATGATTTGTGAGTGTTGGGCATACTAGTGAAATAATCATGGGCCTCTTGTCGCGTCTCGGTTATGTGAGACTAAACTATAAGATTTTTATGTATTCCACGTTAATCTTATTCTTTACAAGTACCGTACTGCTTTTTCTGTACTTGAATCGTATTCAACCGCATTATTTTATCGATGAGGCTTTCCACGTACCTCAGACATTACGATATTGCACTTGGAACTTTACGCAGGTAACATATAATAATTCAGGAATACCTTAAATGTCTTAAAAGTAACAGGTTCAGTTTTCTCTCTGTTTGGAGTAAAAATATGTTACAAATTGCTTTCAGTGGGACCCAAAAATTACCACGCTGCCTGGTTTATACCTTATTACCAGCGCAATGCTATCACCTTTTAGTCTTTGCAATATTACATATTTAAGAGCCATAAATTTACTCGGAACGTGCCTAAATCTCTATCTTGTCTATAATATCATAAAAGACAAGTGTAAATCTAATGAGACAGATCGGTGGAACAATTGGTTGATGCTTACTTTAGCATACAACATTACCCTCTTTCCACCGTTATACTTCTGGTGCTTCTTTTATTACACAGATGTTGTATCTGTGAATGTAGTGCTCTTAATGTTACTTTTGCACCAGCGTAAGCAGGCAAAGATGACAGCATTCGCAGGTAAATATTTCATACTTATGCAGGACACATAAAAACTGCAATATAATCAAGAACAACGTTACACATAGGTTTAGTTGCTGTCCTTGTACGTCAAACGAACATTATCTGGCTCGGCTTCCTTGCCATAGAACACGCGCTAGACATATTTGATCGCAAAATGCCACAATCTGCCTCTCCACGAGTGCTCAGCACTCCAATGCACTTTCGTGTAAGTAGACAATTACAAATTCTTATACATTACAAACTGCAAACCGTTGGGAGAAGTAATTAAATCGCTTCTTAATTTTTTTCCTTAGTTAATTTGGAAGCAGATAATGTGCGAGGCACGCAAGGGTCCATCATCCTTTGTCAAGTTCGCTGCACAGGTATGCAGCAGTCTACTTCCCTGCATAACGGTCTGCCTGATGTTCATTGCCTTCGTCGCGTGGAACAAAGGCATCGTCATCGGCGACCGTACTGCTCACGTTGCAACAATTCACGTCTGCCAGATATTTTACTTCTCCGCCTTCGTTTCCCTGTTCTCGTGGCCGTACGTGATACCTCATTGGCGAACGTGTTTGCAGCTTCTTCGCCGTTACTGGATTCTCGCAAGTGCAATTATCGCGGTAATGATTGCAGTCATTCGCTTCAATACGCTCGTTCATCCGTACGTTTTGGCCGATAATCGGCACTACTGGTTCTACGTGTGGAACAGATTCATAGGTCGATACGCGGCGTTCAAGTATCTGTTGATACCAATTTATTGCGCGAGTTTGCTCGCCATATCGCGGAATATCAGCCACCTGAGATTCCTCACGCAACTCAATTACGGTATCTGCGTGTGCGCGGTTCTGATACCTCAATTATTAGTGGAACCGCGCTACTTCATTTTACCGTACATCTTTTATCGTCTGAGCATGAAAAGGCCTTGCAAATGGCAGATCTACTTGGAATCGCTCACGACGTTGACGATCAATTTACTGCAATTTCTTATCTTCGCCAACAAGGCGTTCCATTGGGAGGACCAGCCGTACATCCAGCGAATTTCCTGGTAAGATTTAAAAAGGATATATAATAAACAGATTTATCTCAATATAGAGCGATGTGTCTTTTCCTGTATGCTAGTATAATTTATTAAAATTAAAATCTGAAATCGGAAACGTGTTTTTGTGACATGTGGTATTAAATAAAATACCGATTAATGTTTTCGACGAACAATAGTTTATTGTTCATAGCTGAAACTTATGGCAAAACTGCTAAATATCTGTACAGTAACAGCTTGTCATAATCTCGCAGCACACGCTGTCAGCGTACAATATATTGAATGTAATCCAACATACATCGATGACTTGAAACTCTCTTTTTATAATATATTCCCTATTTTTATTATCATTGTGTTTTATCATATATCATTATTTTCTCATTGAATATAAATGCTGCACGTAAATGCTATAGAAAAAGGTATCGAGATAACTTGCGATAATTTTTGCTTAACAACCATTTCCTTTATTTATGATAAAGAATTACGTACTCTTGAAAATAATCGAGCCTGATACAAAAATCCTTAAAATTAATTTAGTAAAAGTAAAACAATTTAGCAAAAGTGAAACACGAATGTTGTATGCATCAGAACTGCGTCTGTTCTTTGTATATACATTTCTCAAATTTTCAAAAATTGGAAAAATAAGACATAAATTAAATAATTTTAATTTTAATAATAAAGAATATTAAAAAAGAAGTATACATGAATCACAATCTGTTTCTTAAACGGATAACTCCAATCTTTTTCGAGTGTACGTGAGATGAGTAAATATTAGTTAACTTCTTTTGAAACAAAGAGAGATTCGTGTATGTACATTTCCCGGCATGCGCATATACATCGTACCATTCAGCCTCTGAATTGCCGGAGTTTTGAGCATTGCTTGCGTCTTTTGTACACCTCGGTTTCACGTAGAATCGATGCGTTAAAATAATACAATAATATATATCACATACAGTATCGACTCGACACGCTAAGTACTCTCTAGAATTTTTCGAAATTAAAACTAAGATGATTTGCTCTCTACATATCTCATGCCTTCCAACAAACAAGTATAACCACCCATCTCTCTCGTCCTTACTTTTTTTTTCTTTCTTCTCTTCCTCTACAATCTAACTGTGCAAAGAACCGCACGTATTGCTTCTCGTAAGTTTATTGCAAACTGTATCCGTATAAATTAATCTGAAACGTAAATAGCGCGTATCTTCTGTACACAAATCTCCGCACACTCCAGCAGGATATGTGATTGGGAGAAACTTAATAATCAGACACACTCACACGTACATATTCAGCGCGCGCACACACATACGACACTCCGCTTACTACCTTCGATCGATTTTTCTAAGTGGTGCAATTAACGTATAGTTATATGTACTATGGTTTCGCAAATTTCTTTTTTTGGTGTCGTAGCGACACGATATAGTTCACGCTCTAGCGATAAATTATCATTATCATTATTATTATCCACGCGCTGGAATTATTACATCTATCGCTACGAAGCGCATCACACTGGATAGGATAAAGTCGAGTGACTTCCGGAAAATTAAAGCCTCGCTAGAGGATTAAGCATCTTTGGAAAAATGTTCTCAGCCTCGTCAGTACTTCGAGATCTAACTGATATCAATTTGTTCGATGTCGCTTTTTTTTACATGACATACGATCGAGAGGATACTACTAGACACTAGTAGGTACGTAACATTACGAGGATATGAAATTTATCGGAAGAGAAGTTTTTCTCTTTATTTTCCCGCAATAAATTGTACAGCAGAACTCCTTACGTCCGAACTAATTAAGTCGATTGTTAATCGATGTACGTAATTAACCGAGGGGTTGGTCACTGAGGTAATCTTTGTACAAGGGCTAGGTAATTCTTAGGGTAGTTTCAGATAATCTGAGGTAATCTAAGGTAATCGTGATACCATGCGCGATATATATTCAGAATATCTAACCGCCGAGAGACAACCAAATATCGGAAACGCAACCTTTCATATGTTTTCGGATCTATATGTCCGCCGAGCTGCCTACTCTGTGCTTGATTCTTTTGCTCTGTGCTAGTTTATTATTTTTTTCTAGTTTTATTATCGAAATCGATCAAAATGGAACATTCTGAACAATCATCGAGGGAACTACCGGCTGAAATCAATATGGAAAATACGGCATTGATGAATTTTGACAGTAAATTGAAACTTTTGCCAAGTTATTTGATCGAACTGTTGTAGTATTAGGTAATCTTAAGGAATCTGAGGTAATTTAAAGGTAATCCGTATCAAGGGTAATTTTTGTACACTATAACTGCTAGTGACCAACCCCTCGTAATTAACTGTTACTTTATATGTATAACTAACACATCTCTCTTCGTTCTGTATATAAATCTGTTAAAATCTGAAATTACTAAACTAGAATAACTAATGTTGGTCTCCAATTTAAATAAATTATAGCAGTATAATATGCATGATATATTTGTATCAAGTAAAGCTATAAAGAGATAATTAGATAAAGTTGTATATTTGATCTAATACTTATATTGGTCGAATTTTTATAGATATGTTTTATGGCAACAAAGAAGTGTCCGGATTTAGGTTCCACTGTACATGGCAATCCGATACTCCGATTATTCTGTTGAATTGTCGCATCCAGGCGATTAAAACGGATTATTTAGATTTCACTTAGCGCTTGGTACCGTTCCCTTATCTTCTAACTTTTTTATTTCTACCTAAAAAACATGGCGGGTCTCTTAAAGCTTGGCTCGCGCGAACTATATTGTGCAAGAAGAGTTAAATGTAGCTTTAAATATCATGACTTTCTAGGAAGTACATATTTTCTACACTCATGCACACACGTATGTGTTAGTAACATGAACGCTCGTCTGTTTGATTATAATCCGTTATTTCTTTTCTAATAATCATGGACAAAGTAGACGAATTATATCAGCAATCGGAAACGAACGAGCAGCGATGAGCAAATTCGATAATTACTAATAATGCCTATTCAGTCAAATAGTAGATGAGGACAACTTGTTTTGGCGAATGCCATTCGTCACGTACAAATATTCCTCGGCTATTCAGTCATTCTTTTAATCGGATTAATATCATGTGCATGCTGCGGAATCCTTTTCTAGACATATCATAAACTTAATTTATTGTATTAAAGAATACAACAAAATATCCTTAAAAAAAGACTAAATAAATCTATAAGTCATAAATATATGACAAAACACATATCTTGTTCATTCCAGCTTTATATTTTCTGATTTAAGATCTTCTTGTGAGAGAGGAGAGATTCTCGCGTCTTAATCAAAAGTCCTCGTAAATTGCAACTTGTAATGACTGCCGACAAGCATTAAAATATTAAACTTCGACGTTCCGAAAGCTTTAAACTTTTATTGTTCCTTTCGCGAGAAATCTATTGAGAGTATGTAAAATTCCTATGGAGGGTCTTGATCTAACTCGATATCTCATAATTGCCTATGTTGGCTAATCGCATAAAGAAGCGGGGCAGGATTAGACGACGATCGGGCGATCGTTAAACATCGTAACTTGTTAACTACATTAACGAGTATCAAGTTCACGAGCGAGAAATAATCTCGTTCAACGTGAATTCGGCAGACGCTAGGTCACCCGAAGTAGAATTACGCTTGCGGCAACTACTTGGACATTTTCGCTCTTTGATCAAACTACTCTTCGATCGCGCATCATACAAGAACAAGCTTAGGAATGAATTTCACCATGGAATAGACTGGAATATAGTGGAGGATCTACAGAACTCGCGGGACGAACTTGTCGCAGAACGAATAAAGTAAGTGTAAGAGCTTAGCACATTACAGCGAGTGACTCGTTTGCTCTCTTTGGTCGTTTATCTTCGCGCGTATTCGCATTTGCACGTGTCAGCAATAATCTGAGACCGCATAATCTTTCGACACCGTTAACCATCACACGCTGTACTTACTGGTTACTAATATCAGCGAAGAAACACACAGTTTCTTTTCACGTTTACATCGCTTCACATTGGCATATCTAAGGACTGAGATGTGCCAAACCGCAGAGGCAGTCGGTTTCAAATTCTCCTTTAACGCGTGAGATTCTATCTCGCCGCGAAACACTATCCCGGTATTTTCCTGCCTCTACCGGTTCTCGAGGCAAAGGCGAACCGTCCTCGGAGTGAGCTACTTGTTGCGGATGTGTAAAAGCTGATAAAAAAACGGTCGTTTTACCGGCTACGCTTAAAGGTATAACGGTCCCTATCTCGCCTCGTGCGAGAGGGCAAGATACTTTTAGGCACTGAATCGCACAGTTTTTCCGCACCTAGGAGTTTCCTTGGAGTCACACCGATGAACTAGTGCGAAGTGGGGCGGGATTCACGAATACGCACACGTACAAACACAAGATTTAGGTTCGGTTCTCGCGTTGATGTCGCGGTCGACATCATACTATCTGCTGCTTCAGCCTCACCAGATTCGTCGCGCCGTACAGTTTCATGTCCAGCGGTGCGCTCGGCTCGTTCTTCTTCGTCTGCGTGTGCCAGGCGAGCACCTTGGTGCAATTGTCCGCGAGTAGCTGGGCGTCCCGCGGCTCGAACGGTGCCAGGCTCTTCAGGAAACCGTCCTCCTCGTATCCCGCGCGGAACGGCATGCTGGCGTTCGGGCGTAGATGCAGGAACCTGACGTTCACGGCGAACCCGGCCATGTCTACCGGAAACTTGCGGCCGGCCACCCAGCCATCGTAGAACCCGGCGAACTTTCCGTTCTTCAGGATGGGAGAGCTCAGTCCGAACTTGGTGCACAGTCCCACCGGAAACATCGACACCGTCTTCGTCTTTCGAATCTGAAACGCGTAGAGAGCGTTAAAGAGTAAACTCGTGGAATTTTTCAGAGTAATTTCATGCAAATTAAAATGCAGCCTTCTAATCAATAATACCTCGTCGAATAGCTCGATGTCGTAAGTATTGTCGTCGTCAGCGAAGTAGAACACTCCCCTCGTGGCGTTCGCTCGTATCCACTGCAAACCGCGATTCCTGTTCGACACCCCTCGCGGCTTCGCGCCCTTCTTGAGCTTGTACTTTTCCGGCATGGGAGCTGCGCGACAATATCGCTCGTCATATCCAGGTAGTGAGCAATTTGTACATGTATCAAACCAACCACTTACCAATCAAGTGATCGAATTTCAAGCCCGTCCGTTCCAATAACTTGGTGACCTGCTTGGTAGCGACGGTAGCATCCTCGATAACGAGCCAATGCGCGTTCTTCACTAGCATCAGAGTATGCGCCATCCTGGTGAGCTCAGGGATCTGTTCGGGTCTTCGATACGTCGGCGTGATGATGTACAGGGGTTCTTCGGGGGTTTCTTCGGAAGCTTCTACTGAATGCGACGGGGACGACTCGCGAGGGGTTGGTACCGTTTTATGCACCGTCGCCGCGGAGGGTTGCAGTTGCGGTGGAAGCTTGAAATTGTTTCTCGTGGTCGCCGAGACGTTCTTGCTTAGCTGATTAATAAGTTCTTGCACGAGCATCGAACTTACTTCCGGGCTCAGGCCGTTCGCGATTTGTACTCGGTACACGGCGTACCGAATCTGTAAAAGAGATAATATCCATATTTAGAGAATTATATTATCGCGATTTGTTAATTGATATATACTAGCAAATAATTTTATCTGCGTTCGGTAAAATGTATAATAAATTACACTTACGGAGAAACACTGTAAAAAGATGCGTTTATAGAAATTGGCAAGGTGCGATTGATTTTCCTACTGTGTAACAATTAATCATTTCTCACCATGTCCTCGGAGAATCTTGGAGATTTGCCGTAGTTGTCGCCCTCTTCACCGATCGGCAAATCCCCGGCGTCTTCTGCGGAAGTATCCGCATTGAAGGCCGTCACTTGATCGAAGGTAACGCCGGTGGATAGGTGATATTGATAAAATACTACGCAGATCCCTATCAAGGCGATCACTCCCATTTTCATGGACGGCTTCATTATACTGATACCTGAGAGCACGAAGAACGAAGCGTCCAGATGCGATAAATAGCAAGGATAAGGGATAATAAATTACCAAGTTACGAATAAATTTCAACAGAGCGACACGACGGAACGTCTGGCTGACTAAGTTTTCGTACGCGCGAAATACAAGAAATGTTTTTCAACGCGTTTAATGCCGTTTCCAGTTTGATAATGGACTGAAAATGGGAGCAGAAGATGAATCGGATTTGAAATGAAAAATTTATCACTTTCAACTCGTGCTTCGCGCTAACTTTCTTGTTTGGAGATAGTTACCCCCGCGTCCCAACCCCGTACTCTCCCAGGGAACACGAGTTTCCAATTTTAATCTGATTCACGATCCAATCCCATTTCGCGGGGGAGTACTCCATTCGCCGTGCATTAGACTGTATAAATGTGTATCGTGAAAATTATACGTGTAAAATGCAAATTTAATATCGGCCGAGAGATGGAAGATACGAAGATTAACTATGAAGAGCTCGGTGAATTAAAACGCGTTGCTACGTTGAAACGCGTTCCGCCAGTTCGTATTAAAGCTCACGTAGATGATCTCCTTTCCGAGTGTTCCCGAGCGGAAAACGTCGGACTGCCATAATAGCTCCGCCGAGTGCAAGGGGGTTGAAACAAAGATGCTCACTCACCCGAATGCTACATGTGTCGGCTGTTCCGTCGTTTCCTCTGCCTCTCCTGAATCGTGAGCTGCTTCTTGCCCTGTCATCAAAGTAATTAGCAGTTGTAAAGCTTGTAGTAACTCGCCGTAAGAAACTTAAACATATTTTTTCCCCACTGCAACCTCGTTGCATCTAAAGAGGCAAAGTCGCTATTTATCAGTAAAACTCGAAATGAAAATTCTTTTCTGCCACGATATCGCTTTCTGATATCGCTTATTACACTAATCACTGTTCTCGCGTTGGAGATGCATCCACAGTCGCGTCCCGCGATACATACCTGCGCGTCTAATTTAATTTCTCATTTCTATTCGTAGAATTCGTGCACGATACGCGGTCGCTTCCCGCGCGGAGGAAGATCCGGTCTTCCCGCGAGTTTAATTGTTTTCAAGGGTCGTGTTCGTCTGCCGAAGCCTGGGAGATCCGTTCAGATGGATCTCCGCGCGGGCGTGCGCGACTCGATAGCGCGCTGTACCGGAAGAACATCCGTCAGGATCGTGGACTTAGCGATAAAACAACGAGCGAGCTTAAAGCGGGACCGTCGCGCCGCTAACGAGCGAGATAACGCTCGAAATTTATCTATGACGAATGAGACGACGCTAGGAGTTCGTGACTTCTGGTGGGAGTACGTGTGTATTCTTGGGCAATGAGCAATCCCCGTGTAATTTCGGCCCGTTTCTCCCCATGACTCGCTCCCGAAGACGAGGACTGACTCATCATACTGTAAGATCTGGAAAGATAGTCGAGACTGACAGGTCGTATAGAGAATCGGAATGAAAACAAGTTGATCACAACAGTAGGAGTATTGGCCGTACAGCCTAAGACCTAGGCGTGTGAACCAGGGATCCCGGAGAGTTCGAGTTCAAATCTAAGGCAGTCTCCTAGTTATTTTTCGCCTCTTACAATTCAGAAGTGGGATAAAATCCGCTACCCCTCGAAGACAGTTGAGATTCATCCGTTATCCCTCGGAGAGGAGGGAGTTGAGAAGCAGCTGGCCGGTAGTGAAGCCTGAACATGGAGGTCGGGATGGACTCAGAGGAGTGAACCAGCATGGAGATTGGGAAGGACTCGGAAGAGTGAACCAAAAATGGATGTTGGGAGGGACTCAGAAGAGTGAACCAAAAATGGAGGTTGAGAGGGACTCAGAAGAGTGAACCAAAAATGGAGGTTGAGAGGGACTCAAGTGGAGTGAACCGACGATTTGGAGACATTCGGGGACGAATGTAATGTCAGGCTGGCCGAGCTGTAAGATCTGGAAAGATAGTCGAGACTGACAGGTCGTATAGAGAATCGGAATGAAAACAAGTTGATCACAACAGTAGGAGTATTGGCCGTACAGCCTAAGACCTAGGTGTGTGAACCAGGGATCCCGGAGAGTTCGAGTTCAAATCTAAGGCAGTCTCCTAGTTATTTTTCGCCTCTTACAATTCAGAAGTGGGATAAAATCCGCTACCCCTCGAAGACAGTTGAGATTCATCCGTTATCCCTCGGAGAGGAGGGAGTTGAGAAGCAGCTGGCCGGTAGTGAAGCCTGAACATGGAGGTCGGGATGGACTCAGAGGAGTGAACCAGCATGGAGATTGGGAAGGACTCAGAGGAGTGAACCAACATGGAGGTTGGGAGGGACTCGGAAGAGTGAACCAAAAATGGATGTTGGGAGGGACTCAGAAGAGTGAACCAAAAATGGAGGTTGAGAGGGACTCAAGTGGAGTGAACCGACGATTTGGAGACATTCGGGGACGAATGTAATGTCAGGCTGGCCGAGCTGTAAGATTTGGAAAGATAGTCGAGACTGACAGGTCGTATAGAGGATCGGAATGAAAACAAGTTGATCACAACAGTAGGAGTATTGGCCGTACAGCCTAAGACCTAGGCGTGTGAACCAGGGATCCCGGAGAGTTCGAGTTCAAATCTAAGGCAGTCTCCTAGTTATTTTTCGCCTCTTACAATACCTTGTGAGACCGGTCGCACGTGCGGATCCGCGCGCTATTTCTCCTCCCTTTGATACCGCGCGATTCGTGGAGCTCGTTAATCATTAACAACCGTCTTCGTCATCGACTATGGTTCCATCGAAAATTAAAGTCGGGTTAGAGGTCAGAGTCGAGTTGGAGTGAGCGCTCTTGCGGTGGAAACATCAAATTCGAACCTGAACCCTACTCAAAGATCGCCAAAAATCCGATAGAAACAGGTAAGCTAGCTCGACTCTGACCCGACTCTGACAATAGTCATTGTTCTCGTCGTCGTTGTCTTTCATCCGACTATTCTATCGGCCCTTCCTGCGCAATTTTATAGCGGTTTATAGCTTTACCGTATCGTACCGGATGTTTGATCTCGCGGTGATTAAATTAGTGAGGCTTGAAATCCACGTCACTTTTTCTACATGTTTTGCAGGATAATATTTCCTGTTTACGTAGTATATATTGCTTGTCTGTTCATCCGAAGTTTGGATAGAAATAATAACGTCATAACGTTCACCTATGATATTTCCGATACGCTGTTTCGTGGAACATTCTTTTATTCATGCTCTGCGGACTTAAGCAAATTTAATCTCTCGTCGCCTTTTTTTACATGTGTTATTCTGTTGAACGAAGGTCGCGATTGCGCAAGTTCGCTCTCGGAGAATGACTGTCGGTAATGATACTCTTCAACGTCACACCTAGAAAACGCTCTTCTCTAATTTACTTTCAACACAACGCTATCGTAACGCTACCTTACATAAGTCGTGTACAAAGAGCAGTGCCTCTAAATTACGCCGTCGCGAATTTAACGTTATCTTTCCTACACAGTGCACTGTTTTTCGCCTCGCACGATGCGAACAGCAGGAAAACAAATACGAACCGCGATAAGATCTACCGTGTCTACTTTGTCATTATCATATGACTTAAACAGTCGTTTTGTAAGAAACAATTAGAAAATTGCTGGGAACGACACGAGCGATTAAATTTATTGATTAAAACTTTATCGATATATCGATCATATCATGGCACACTTTTTGCAATATTTCCAAATACAGGCTTCCTATCTATTCTGGAATACTAAAATGCGTGAAAAAGTAAAGAATGTTTAATGGTATGATGGTAAAATAAAAAAAGCATGTCAACAGATAATATTGTGAACAGAAACCGCGAGTAAAAACCACAAAAATGAAGAAACGGAAGAAGTTATCTTATTCTAAGAATTTATTACGTTAATATTAATAATATCCTAATATAGTAAAACTAGAAATCGGAGATGTATATTTGAAGACCCGAACGTTTATTATTATACTTCGGATAATCTTGACGGATTTGTCTATCTAATTTTCTGATATCAGATTTTATCAATTTTTCTGAATCATTCTGTATTCCTAGACATTCTAGAACGCAAAAATCTACGTGCGAAACGTTCGCTACCGCGATGATATCTCTACCGAGTGAAATGTGCGAGAAAATTGAGAAAATTTCTACCTTCCGCAACCGAGAAAATTCGAATTGGTAAGTCGAATCTTGATAATGTTTGCTTGCGAACAAGAAAGGCGAAAAGAGGTCGGAGTGAAATTTCGTCGGTAAATTTCGTTCTGACTAAACGGCGAAAAAGGGAAATGCTGATCGATTCTTATAATTAAGCTGCCTATTTGAGCGCAACGTGGCTTCTCGATAAATCACAAGATGCCAATAAGGCTTCTTAAAAGCATGTCTTTCAAAGACGCTGCGTTCGACGAAATAGACTGATTGTGAGAACAAACGTAAAAAAATTCGTAAGAATATTAAGTGAAAATTAAACTACGATCACATCGGTGTAACGGAATCACGCAGATGCGGTCAATTGAAGTGTCAGTCGCATCGTGAATTAAAGATTGTCTGTGACGTGATTCGTATGATGTTAAGTATGTGTGTGTGTGCGCGCGCCGAGTGTCTTTGCGTCAAAAGACTTTTTGCTGTAAACGAGATCTTCAGGTGACACAGCCGATATCGCAAAACTTGAGATTATTGATTGTTGCTACCCACACTATTGCAGAAAAGATATCCTCGTCATCATCCCGTATATTAACGTTGTCCAAACGAATCTACATTGCAAATTCCGTAGCTCTTTCATAGATGAAGAGCAAACTTTCCGAACAAAACTCGTTTTTTCTTTTTTACTTTCCAATTTCGGTTTTATTAATGCTCTCATTCGCGCGAAGAGCTCTTTCGCTGAAACGGTAATCGGGCTTATCGGGAATATAGTTAAATATGCATTTAGGTGACTTGGAAATAGAACACGTTCCATTCAATTTTATCGATCTCTCTTCAAGCACGCAAGTACACACACTTGCACATACGAGATCATCACGCGAGAAATTTTGCGATTGGTCGAGGACCGAGATTGCCGTTCGACCAGTTGCTTGCTTTGGCCCGTGTCGCTGGATTAATAATTACAACGGCAATCACTCGTTCGCCAGAAATTTCACGGTTGCGCCAACTATCAGGATCAGAACCGGATGTGATAGACGGTATCGCCCGTAGCGGAGCAGGAATTGCATAAATTACTAATTAAAGCGTTCGCAGAACGAGCGACTTGGACCAGGGATTTTTCTTGCCGCTTCCATGCTTCGCCTACATAAAAATTTCACGGTTGATCAGAGCTCGCCATTAACTAACTGTGCCATCAGATAATCAAATAGGATCGCCAATCTAAATCAATTTACGAGTCGCCGCAACATCGATTCGAGGCAATTTACTGTCTGATTTAATCGCGAAAATATTTATTATTAGACGCGCATGTACAATGATGTATAGACAAAAGGACATGCAATGAGAGACTGCTAAACAAGTTTTATTTATTCCAATATCGTTTCCATGCTTGTTGATTTTTCTGTGTATGTGTGTGTGTGTGTGTAAAGTCAAGAGAATTTATTTTACTTCTGTATTTTAATTCGGTCCCGTCTTTCTCGCGTGCAAGCTGTCTCGTCGTTAGGATCAAGACGAGGTCGAAGCGCTGTCACGCACCGGTAAGAATAAACGAACTTGGTAATCGGCGAATCCCTCCTTCGGATTCCGGTCACGGTGCCACGCGATTATTATGCCTCGTATGCGGGCACGTTGCAGACCGACGCGAACGACAGCGAGATATGCAGCGAGATTGTTCACGTATCCCAGTAGAAACGCCGCGATATCGCCAGACCACCAGAGTTAGGGCGGAACTTTTATATCACGCGGTCCCTACACACGCTGCCGCTGACACGTCGCTCCAACTTGGATTAATGAAATTTCCTCTGCTCGCCGACGTGACTCGAAAGTGAAGTCACTGGAAAATTTTGCGCGTTCCGGTCGACCGGAGAACATTCGTCGCGAAGTTAAGTAGCCTTCGATACTTACTTTCAGTACGACTTTTTATGCGGAACTTTTATGCGAACCTTTTCAAGCAACAGTTGCCTTTGTCTCTCTGTTTATGCGTGCCTCATGCAAGTTTCATGCAGAATGCGCGAACACTTATCGCACCTATTGGCAATTTGAATACCGCAACTTGCGTGTCGGATGTGGATCTTCTCGAGTTACGGGGTGCAGTCGCACTGTATGCCTCGCCTATATACGTCGTCATATCCTCTTACAACGCGTCGAGTGAAAATACGTCTGGCGCGTGTCGGAAGAATAGTTTTCCACGGGTGAATCCTTCCACAATGCGATCATTTCAAAATGAGATCGTTTGAATGCGTAAATGCGTTAACGCGCTGACCCTAGAATCGACAATACATGTGCACGTGATCCATTGTGGATCTTCAATACTGAACGTGATATATTTCAAACGCTATTTAAATCCATCGACGGACATAACGTAGTACGTATAATCTGGGAACGCGTTTCGGCGATGTAATCCTACCGAAGCGCAGGAATTAACAGCCGAATTAATCCCCGTTCCGCACGTTTCGCTCGGCACGCCGCGCACACGTATAAATCGATGTTACAGTTATTGTCCAGGCAACGTTTACCATCCTTGACTCGACGGAAACGAGCGACGACAAACGCGCCAGTTAGTCGGCGGTTTTCTTAATCGAAGTCGCTTATCATGCGCAGTCTGCCGCTGCGTAAACTGGACAAATTAGCACGTTCATCGTCGTGGCGCGAATTAAGGGGGGAGCCTGCTTTAGAACGCTGAAAATAAGGTATATTTTACGAATTGTTTTTGGAGAAACTATACAGCGGATCATTATAAAACTTTGATGCATTTATTAGTACATGTTTAAAGATAAAAAAATTATTTTTTGATTTGAATATATCGCTTGTAGAGGTCGTCCTGGAGAAATCTTAGTGCAGCCGCGTCGCCGGCATTGCAAATTGGTGAGCATTCTCCTGCCTCCAAATTTCGTCTAAACTGAAAAATTGAAATATCTTCTCGTTATTTATGAATTCCCATCGTCGATGAACCAAAGAGAGAAGAAAAAAGTTGAAAAGTGCCAAAATGGTGGAGCTTAGAACACAAAAGTACGATTTTTAGGCAAAGTTTTTGAACTTTTTCATGCAAAAATAATTGTTTAACTTAATGTTTTTATGAATATTAAAGGTTCATCGACGATGGGAATTCATAAATAACAAGAAAATATTTCAATTTTTCAGTTTGGATGAAACTTGGAGGCGGGAGAATGCTCACCAATTTACAATGCCGGCTGCACCAAGATGCCTCCAGGACGACCTCTATAGGCGATATATTCAAATCAAAAAATAAATTTTTTTATCTTTAAACATGTACTAATAAATGCATCAAAGTTTTATAATGATCCGCTGTATAGTTCCTCCAAAAAAAATTCGTAAAATTATACCTTATTTTCAACGTTCTAAAGCAGGCTCCCTCCCCCCTTAATCCGTCACCGCGCTGGCACACTTTAATCTTCTCTCTGATGAGCGCGAGCGTACTTTCGGAGTTGTCTCTCCTCGCGGCATCAATCAGGGCACTCCATTCGGCTAGCATTCGACCTCGTCGTCTCGCAGCCGATCCCGCGAGAGATTCCGGAGCCGAAGTCTCGGTCGGAACACGCGTTCCTGGTGCCGCCCCATCGGGTCACGCGATGAACGGAGTTGACGTCGACGATGATGACGAGGAAGAAGAGGATGACAACGACGACGACGATGATATTGAAGAGGAAGACGACAACGACAACTACGACTACGACGATGACGATGACAAAACGGAGCGCAATCACGGCTCGCTCAACACTGAAACGTTTCCTCCGGTTTGCTCCTACTCGCGTGGCCACTTCTGCAACGCGTTCGTAACGTGCCCCACCACGGGAATAGATTGCCATACGAGAGCGAAACGTGCCTCACGTGTGCGTGCTGCGCACGGTCCACGGGTCACGTGGCAGAATCTATTAGCAGATTGCGGTAATTCGGTGCCTCCCCTTTCTATCTCTCTCTCTCTCTTATATGTCGAAAGGTGCAACGGCGCGTTTTTGGGTCGGTGGTCGTTTCACTGCGCGACGAACCGTCCGATTTTCACCCCATTCGAAAGGCGTGTGATATAATGGGAAACGAAAATATGTGTTTTAGTATAGCAAATATTAGAACAGAGAGAGGGGGGGGGGAAAGAGAGAAAATACTGTAGAAAATGTATACATGCAACGCAACATATGCGACTCTCGGTTGACACACTGTGACGTGGTGTATATAATATTTATATTCACTTGCCGTGCCGCGGAGCTCACCAGAAATGGATGACACACGTTGTTCACCGTCGATCTCGTCCGCGATTACGAAGGCAGGATATTTGCGAGAGCGCGCGAGTGGCGTATCACAATAGAATCCAGATCGAAACCGGACAGCTCCGGCGAACTTTGAGAATAATTCATGCGACCCGCTCGCGCGTATCAGTGTCTCCGATTTTCCAATCGTGTGTGATCAGCCTGATCGAAAATATGTGTGCCGTCTACGTGCGACACGTAACGTTTGGAAGTGTGTCAAACGTATGATGGTAGCCGATGAATGATTTACTCGACGGTAGTTTATTCTGAAGGGAATCATCTTTATTAATATTTCGCTAGAATTGAAGAACAAAGCTACTGATATAGTGTATCCTGTTTGGGTGCTTCACCAAAAATAGACTTGGAAAATACTTCAGGATTCCGGCGTCGAGCTTTCTTTATCGGAAGGGTCCGCCAAGCACATATATCGTTTCACGCTCGTGCACGTCGACGACAAATAAAGCGGAGAACCCTCCTGCGTCTTCGTAAAGCAAGATTTACCTACCCCGACGTACGACCGTCCGAGTTTCTCCTCACAACGCGAACAAGGCAAGGGACGTCCCTCGCAAGCGGAAAGCGCATCGCGATAACGCGAATTCCCAGTGCACGGCGAAATCGCGCGCGTCGGATTTCTCGTGTGGCGACGCGCGAACGGCACCGTCAGCGATCTCGCGAAATGCGGAATGCCAGGAAACATGAATGACATGCATGATACCGGCGCGGGCAGCTCTCGTCGCGATTGAAATACGATTAGGCAATACGTACTACGTTCGTAAAGTTGCGCGCGGGAAGATTTATTGTTACGTCAGTTTGCACGAAACGTCAGTGTTCCGATTAGCTGTGCAAATAATACGCGGCGTGCGGGCAAATGTATATATGTATTATATATATACAGGGTGTCCCGGGTTTTAACCGACAAACTGCGGGAGCATATTCTACTAGTGGAAATAAGAAAAAATTCTTATATCGAGTTTGCTTAGAAATGCTTTATTACAAAGTTATAAACCAATATTCAAAAGAAATATCAGATAAGTAACAACGGATTTTTTCACAAAAATATAAATTATCTACGCAATGATTTAGTGACGCATTTCAAAATGTTGTCCTTGCACATCGATACAAGCTAGACATCGACGTAGTACAGAATTTGTTACAGTACGACATTCCTGAAAATTTTGTTGCATCTCAGTAACTGAATTAGTAATTCGTTGCTTTAAATCTATCTGGTACTCTCCTGTTAGGAAATCTACGTTGATACTCTCGTACGGCAGCTCGTGCATTTCCGTCACAGAATCCGTACGCGAAATGAATATCAGTGTATTCCTCATTTGAAAACACTTTTGGCATTCTGATAGTAATTGCTAGTTGACACGACGATTGAAATCTAACAGCTACTCTTGTGAAAGTAACAATCATACTGAATCGTTTCAACATAGTGAACATGAATACATGTGAATACACGTAACATAAACATCTTCGACCTTCCAAATTCTACACTATGTTCCGTTGTTACTTATCTGATATTTCTTTTGAATATTGGTTTATAACTTTGTAATAAAGCATTTCTAAGCAAACTCGATATAAGAATTTTTTCTTATTTCCACTAGTAGAATATGCTCCCGCAGTTTGTCGGTTAAAACCCGGGACACCCTGTATATCTTGCTTGTGCATTTCGCGGCTACGTTTCCGGTTCGCAAAATTACGGAATCGCGTTGTAACTCGCGCTCGTCGTGCCGTGAAAGCTCACTCTCGGCGGCGAGGCGATGGCGAGCGTGCGATATCGGGCATGGCAGCACGTGCTCGCGATTGCCGACACATGGCGTACACAACGTACAGTTGTGTAATGATCAATAACATGTACGAAATGAGGCAGTAGTCCGATGACGAAGGACAGGAGGAGGCGTCGGGACGGCCGAAGCGTCTCGGGCGTATCGTTCCGAGTTCTCACCCCGCTGTGACCCGAATAAGTAATTAGCTCGACATGGAATCAATTTCGCGACGTAACTGATTGATCACGATGGATTGATTAAATATTAAACTGCCGCTGCCGCAAAGGGTAACCCATACGTGACGCAGTTTAATTCCATTAAAATTTCCGACGTTACGGAATGCCGAAGCTCGTCGGCTCCTATGGCAAATACTTGGTATCGCATGAATCGCGTTCATGCTGCGATGTCACGCATGTTTAATCACTGTCATACTCATAAAGAAGGCATCCAAGATATTTGTATCTAATTTTAATTTCTTCGTATTTAAATTTAATTCGAATTTAATCGCGTCCTTCGTATCCAAATTTAATTCGGATTTAATCGTGTCTTCGATACTCGTCATTGTGTGGACAATCGAATTTCTATTTTCGAAGAGAACGTCCGAACGAGTTGCGATTCGTTTTATTTTATTCGCTTATTGTATTTATTTATATACGAGAAATTTATACAGAAGCAATATTTGGATCGTCAATTCACTAGACTTTTGCTTGTATAATAAAACTGTCCCGTTGTTTGAAGCGCAACTTTTCCAGCGCGATATAACGTTTACGCACACACGCGCCGGCTACGTAATAAAGACCGCGACTTTTAGTTCTCATAAAAATCACGCAGACATCACAGCACACGGCAGGGACGCATATTTATCGAGCCTGTCGGATAATTTCCTGCTAAGCAAACAACAATCGCGCCCCGCAGGATAACGGGGAGGGGGAGGATATAACGCGGAGTTTGATCGATTCGCATTCGGTAAGCCGGGCGAATTTCGAGGCGGATATTTGTGTAAGCTCGCTTCCTCCGTTTCCACCCCCTCGTGCAGTGCTGCGTTTATTTTTCTGAGCACGGCATCTCATCCGCCCGTTCGACCAGACTTCTCGAGGGTGCAATCTCGCGCGAGCTCGCAAGTAATTTGTAATGTAACTTTTGCTATCGGGAGACTCGCAACTAATAAGAAGTCCACCCTCGTTGGCCGGCCAACCGGCCAGCCGGCGTGCGCCCTATGGCGCCTTTTCGGTTTGCAGGGCACATGGCGAGCGCACTGGTCGATAACCAACGGTAGACACCATGTGATTCTCTCCCTCTCTTTCTCAGGTTTCGATACCCCCTTACCATCCCTCGATACCTCTTTGCCGCCCATCGGCGCCGGCAGAATTTTTTATGCGACCCTCTACGCACCTGCAGGATGTAACAGTGATAGTAATAACTGTAGCGAACACACCGGGCCGTTAAAATATGAAAGAGATTAAATGTAGACAAAGTCAAGTGGTACGAAATTAAATAAAAACTAGGTTGAGAGAGGAATAATGCAGCAGCAATTCGGACGGGGATGAACAGACGGAAAGGAGCGGATATTGGGCCGCAGCGCGTTTTAAGATAGCGGAACAAGGAGTAAACGGCAAGAGAGACTTTCATACATGAGCACGTTCAGGGATCGATTGGGGGAGCATCTGCGATCTATCCGGCAAAACGGTGCCCTTTCAACGGAGCTCTTTTCCTACCCTCTTGGAAGGCAAAAGGAAGACGCACACGAGTGCATCTCCTTGGATTTCCTTCATGGCGCCCATGTATCTCCCTCCTGCCGCTCTTTACCCCTTTCCCTTCAGTTCCCTTCAGTTCGTTTCCGTCCCTCCATCACGGTCATATTGATCGTGACTTATAATGCCGTCGTATGATATATAATGTTGTAAATCGCGGGATCTCTGATGGCCACCTCGACAGAGACCTTCCGTGACCGAACCGCGGGCAGACACGTTGCGGAGATTACACGGGATTATCAATAAGGAACACTTGGCATGCCGCCCGGAAGCGTGCCCAGATAAGGGAACTCACGATCGATCAAGGTCGCGGTCAATTACGTTGTTCTACCGGGTGATTCAATCAAACGGCATTATCGTGAGTTACTCCACGTGTGATTAATTCTCCTCTCCCAGGAGACTCGTCAGAAGAGTACTCGGAAAAGTAAGAAAAATAATCGCACCTTTACAATCATCTGATCTACTTATCAAAGTATCTTTTTTGCAAAACGAGCTCAAGCAGCTCACGATAATGATTATCCTGCTTATTCCCACTGTGCGTGATAAAGTAGTGGAGCGTGCGTCGCCAGCGACATTATCGCGCATTTTTGTAATCCAATCTACTTTATCCAATCCCATTAGCATCGATAAAGTCCCTCGTAAAGTACCATATACTTTCTTTCTTATAATGCTTCCCTGCGGAATTTCTCCGCGGGGGGAAATGACCAAGTGACCGTGCCAAGTTCGTTGTGAGCCAAGAGAGCCTCCTCGTGGGAATCCCGCGATTTTTTCGTTTATTTCCTCGCACCGTTTTCGCCCGTTCGAACGTACGAGATCGCCGCGTTTTATTTGCGGTCAGTCCGTCTTCCAATCGCGGATTGGGTGAGACGAAATCCCGGCCAACGTCCTTAGCGCTGCTCTTCCCGGGACTTCTCGATAGCTTAAGCCGGTTAAATACATTTCCACTTCCTTTATTGACCTTCCGGTATCAACCCCCTCGGTGGCAACCCCGTTCTCAGTAATCAGTACCGCGTAAAGGTAGCGCCACGGTCGTGGTTGAAGACTATTCACCACCGTAAACGGTGAATTCGGATGGACATCAAAAGGTGAAAGGTAGATACGTTTCAAACCACTGGTTATTATATTCTGCTGATCCTGTGGAGATGGAATTACTCCACACCCTCAAGCGCGAACTATGCAAATATTTAACTGAGACAGCTCGGTTCTGGAAACTGTGGTGGAGGTTAAACCATCTCGAGTCATTAATCCGAATTAATCCCCCGGTGATCTGTCAGAGTAATCAGCCGTGCGAGATGCGTGAGATGCCAGCGTGTCCTCTTTGCCTCTTAATAGCGTCAGCTTTTACGAAAATCGCGCGGTACTTTCTGTGCGGGCGTAATATTTTAAGGGGATCAAAAACATCAAAGATCACGTATTTCGAATATTAATGTCAAATGTCAATTTACATGTCGACTCAAATGGCAAGCGAGTGAAGCTTGAAGCTTCGTCCTACTTCAAGATAAGCTAAATGCAATCGCGCGATCCGCCGCTCGTAAAATGACATCGGACGCGATACGCGCGTCCGCATTTAGCACGACGCGTGAATGCTCCGCTTTGTTCCGCGCGAGGTTCCAGCCAGCGCGCGAAGCCGCGCCGACGGTACCTGCCCCGCGTCATTGAATCGCGAGCAGATGTTCCCCAGCTTGATCCGCGTCTCGCTCGTTCCGCGCAACCCATTCATGCAAGGCCAGATGGTGCGCTCCATCATCGGCATGTACGTGCGCGTACACAAATCGCGGATTCGATTGCGGAAGCTCGCGAAACATAATCCCGCTGAGCGAACAATGAAGACCCCGTGAGAAAAGGGATTTTCAAGGGGACCGCTAACGAGATACGAGGATGTCCGTCTCTCGGCGACGAGCAAGTATTCGCCGATGCGGAGGCCTCCTTGCCGTTCGCTCGCTCGTCCACGAAGAATCCACTGATCGTGATTTCTCACGTGTCGCCGAGGAACGTCCAGGTCGGCGGCGACGCTCGCTGCGGTACTCACCATAGTAACCGGGCTGTCGCGTCGTCCACCTCCTGCGTCGAGCCAGCCAACGGACAGCGATCGCGGCAGCCGTCACGCTGCGACGCACACCGCTACGAGAACACTATGACTACTGCTGCTGCTGCTGCTGCTGCTACTGCGTCCGGAAAAAGCGGGGGCAAATCGCAACGTCGACCGCTACTCGACCCATGCTGCGGCACGCGAAACTCGCGCATGTACCCTGGCAGCAGCGGCGTCGCGACGCGCCGCGTCGCGCAGCCGGCCAAATATGGAGCGCATGTGTGTATGTATAGATATATACATCCGTACACACCACACGCACACACGCGTGACATATATGTGTGCAACCGACATTTCGGCCGCCCGTTCACGCGGCTGGCTGATCGAAAGAGCTGCTCCGACCCTTCGGCGTCACGGGCGCTTCAATTTAACCCTTTGCGATCCCGCGGAGCCGGGATAAAGCCTTGCGCTGCTAAATCCTCCGTGATACTCGGGTAAATGCGGCTGAAAGCGCACGATTATAATTAACAAGCCGCCGGCCTTCTAGAAATTTTGGCGGAATTTCTGGGTTTAAGTAGACGGAAATTGATACACGACTATGATGTAACATTGAGACAAGAGGATGTGTGCGTGAAGTAATTAATACTGGTTTATTTGCCGGGAAGTTATTTTTAAATGAATATCGCGTATCTAATAGTGTGTTGGACAAGTGATTCTTGACACATGTACTTGTTATCTAGTTCGTCGAATCGACTCTGTTGAAATATATATAAATATAAAAATTCTCGAAATACAATTGGGGTTACATTTTATACGTAAATCAATACGCCAGTCGTGTAACGCACGGTCGTTGAACAAACGATGGTTTCATCGTTAAATCTAATGTTATTTTCATTGTTTTAATAATTCGTTTTACAACGTGTTTTCGAAGAGCGTTCCCATTTTGTCAGCTTTAATAAATATTATGCTTTCGCCATCGAATTATGCTGACGTAAATCAGAACAGAAAGTCAATAATAGGATGATTTAACTAAAGCCTCCAAGGAATTATATTAAGATTTCAGTGTCTCTGCAGCTTACATAGCAGTATTTATGCAAAGAGATTGTTGAATATATGAGAGAACAAGCGTATATAACATTAATTATTTACAACAGTCGCAACAGTCTTTTGCGTATCGCGAGCTCTTATATATTGCAACGTTTTAATATTACGAAAGACTGCTTTCCACTTATTAATTATAACAAAACAGTAAAAATATAATAATATAAAGTATATGCACGTGTGTTTGTTATAAATTAATTTTATAATAAGATTTTAGATAATATAGAGATTGAAGCAAAACTATTTCTCCAATCTTAATGAAAAGATTACATCTTAATAAAAAATCTTAAAAGATTACAATCTTAATAAAAAGATAACATCTTAATAAAAAGATAACATCTTAATAAAAAGATAACATAACTTTCAGATCAATCTTTTCGCACGCACTGTGCGTATTGTGTCAATATGATAAAAATGTCAAATTTATCAAAATATTGAACAAAATCAATTGTCAACGATTCTTGTTGCAATAATAGCACTTTGCAGTTGCTGTTTTCTTTTCCCATAACCTAGCACTAGTCTCCCCGTCTAGTTCGCTAGGCAAGCGCTAGCGCAAGTGTCCCGGCTGGCGCGAAGTTGGCGCCAAATCGGCGGAGATCGGCGCATAAGCGGAAGACAGGGAACATGGCGGCGGTAGTTTGCATATCTTCGTATCCGGTGAGTCCAGGCGGCGACGTCGCGGGGGCGCTGCTGCGAGTTCTCGCGGCACCTCGCGGCGTCCGGTAGCGACAGTGCGCGATTTCGCATCGGCGCAGCGGTGACCCTGGGCTGGGGGTTGGTCCTTCCTGTTCAAAGTATTGCAACGAACGTGCGGCGGCGGCGGTACGCTTTTGTTTCTCTCGTAGGTGCTGTGGGTGGCACGAGAGAGAAAGAGAGAGGGAGAGGAGTGGCGTAACGTAGGGGCACCGGCAGACGAAGAGGAGGAGGAGGTGGTGGTGGTGGTGGCAGTGGCAGTGGTAGTGGTAGTGACGGTGACGACGGTGGCGGAGGAGGAGCGAGAAGAGGAACGGAAGGAGCGAGAGACCGCGTCGGGAAGCGCTGGCACGCGGTGTGGCGAAAAATGGCGAAGACGTTTCGCACGGTAGCGGTCTCGACTCTGTCAAACAATGGACAGTCCACGCCGAAGTACAACAAACCGGTCACGCTCAATATCAATTACGACCCGCAGGGCCTCAGCGTCGAACTGGTCTCAGGTACTGTACGCCGCCGTCCCTCCTGCCCGGGCGCGATCTCGCCGACGGCGACACGCTCGTCTGTGACGACGCGGCCGTCGACGGCGACGCGGCTGATCGATCACGCGACCGATTCGCACGACCCGGACAACATAACCACACTTCTCGCCTCGTTCGCTCCGCGCCGCTTCTCGGTACGGCTCTCGCCGAAACGAGCTCCGGCTCCGGCACTCCGCTCGAGTTCCGTCCGTCGCCTTCTATTGCCTTCTGTTGTCGCGAATCCTTGTCATCCGCGGGCAGCCAATTTTCGGCCAAGTCACGTCTTTTCATCCTTTCGTTCTTGGCCGCCGGTAGAGTGAATCGTATTTGCTCATCGTTGTTCACTGCGCCAATAGCAGAAACGGCGATAACGAGTCGCCGGGATGATAGGTCAAATTCTACCGTTTACACGCTCCACGATACCGCGATGCTATTATTATATTTTGCACGAGGAAGATTACCACATTATATTATGTTGTTATGGGGATACATGATACTGAAATGTAGAAAATTATTGATTTGTAACTGCACTGTTTTAATCAAGGATATAATATACGTATATTATAATTTTATGAACTTTAACACTTATGGTTATTTTTATTAACGTAATATTGATACATGTATTAATATAATATGATACATGTAATAACATTTCTTATTTTACTTATTTTTCCGTAATCTATATATTATAAATATATAAAAGCTAATTTAAGACAACTATATGGAGTTGTTTATATCATTAAACATTTTAATGTTTTCAACATTGTTTTCAGATGTTAGCAGCAGAGAGAAAACAACTTTGCTGGAATTTCCAGTGACTCCCAGTACTGAATGTTCTCGTGTATCATCTCGAAGTTACGTTTTTACACTTGATACAGATAGTTTACTCATTACATTTGCTAATGAAACAGGTGAGCCAGAAGAAATGTTCCTTGCCAAGCCTTTACAAATATTTTCTAAACATTGTTGTGTCAAACTTTTATGTGACAGAGATCAGAGTGCATATTTTGTCACAATAATAATTACAAATATATGTAATAATACTCATATATTGTTCTCATAACAATAAGTATGTATTTATACCTTCAAGAAACGGAAGTTCGAAAAAGATACATTTAATTCGCAGATTTTCGCAACTTTCACTCGCACATAGTAAAGCTCAAGATGGGAAAAGGCGTATCCGCATTTAATGAACGAACGGAGGAATCTTCGGCGATGCAGTATTTCCAGTTTTACGGCTATCTGTCGCAACAGCAGAACATGATGCAGGATTACATTAGGACTAGCACGTATCAACGAGCGATTCTCGGCAACCTGTCTGATTTTAAGGATAAGGTTGTGCTGGACGTGGGCGCTGGCTCTGGTATCTTATCGTTCTTTGCCATACAAGCTGGCGCGAAGAAAGTGTACGCGGTGGAAGCAAGCAATATGGCAAACCACGCCGAGCTTCTAGTTGCAGCTAATAATTTATCGGATAAAATAATAGTCATAGCTGGCAAAATAGAGGAGATTGACTTGCCTGAGCGCGTGGACTGTATAGTGAGCGAGCCTATGGGATACATGTTATACAATGAGAGAATGCTCGAGACTTATTTGCACGCGAAGAAGTGGCTAGTTCAAGGTAAACGTTCGGGGAAACAATTACGATTCGTGCATCACTTTTTAAATGCCACTTTTCCCGTATTTTTCTTTCTTTTTTAAATAAAATAAAATCGCTTTCATGCGCAGGCGGAAGAATGTTTCCCTCCAGAGGTGATCTGCACATCGCGCCATTCTCTGACGAAAATCTTTACATGGAGCAGTTCAATAAGGCTAATTTTTGGTATCAGACATGTTTCCACGGGGTAGATCTCTCCGCCATGAGAAACAATGCCATTAAGGAGTACTTCAGGCAGCCGATCGTCGATACTTTTGATATTAGAATATGTATGGCGAAGTCCGTGAGGCACATAGTAGACTTCCAAACAGCTGATGAGACTGATTTACATAAAATAGGTACGGGGTACAACGTGCTAAAACACTAGACAATTTACTCGAAAAAAATGTACATTCTACTAAAGCGTTTTGCAAATTATTTTTTCCTTTAGAAATAGATGTCGATTTCCATATACTGGAGAGTGGTACATGCCACGGTCTAGCTTTTTGGTTCGATGTAGCGTTTATCGGATCAACGCAACAAGTTTGGTTGAGTACAGCTCCTACCGAACCTCTCACGCACTGGTATCAAGTACGCTGCCTCCTGGAGAATCCACTGTTTTGCAAGAGTGGACAGCTGCTCTCTGGGAAAGTTATTCTTATAGCAAATAAAAGGTGAATACACGTCCGCCCTTAGGCTGCAGCCTAACTTTAGCACTGATGCTCGATGTGCACTTTACTACTGCACGCATTCCATTTCAGACAATCCTACGACGTAACAATAGACCTGAAGCTCGAAGGAACGAACATGGAAAGCAGTAGCAATACCTTGGATTTGAAGAATCCGTACTTCCGGTACACAGGCGCCGCGGCACAACCGCCACCTGGCTTAAACAACACCTCGCCCAGCGAGTCGTACTGGACGACTCTGGACGCGCAGGGTGCACGACAAGCGGTGAACATGGTGAACGGAATGTCGGTTAACGGTCTCGGCGAGGTCTCGATGGATGCAAGCGCGACCGTAAATCCGAATAATTTGCTGGCAATAGGTAAGGTTTGGTTTGACTCCTCAGTGTATCATTACATGTATTAAACGTGCCGCATATGCAAGATACATAATATTGTAATCAACGTCCTTGCCACATCACGCCCCAGAAATTCGAATCCCCCCTCCGATGTCTCGGCTGATCCCTGTGAAACGTATTTGTGAGATCTTTCGTCTCAAAATGTACGAGGGTTAACGTGATCATTGAGCGAACGCTCCCTTGCCGAACATTCTGTGTACTTGCCATGTATCTGAAGCATTAAGTACCTAAAATATGAAGTGTTTTAATAGTAAAAAGATAATCGTCCTCTCGCAAAATGAGAAATCGTGAATTTTAGTGCTGCTCAAGATAAGTGTAGTTTCCTTGTCTACCATCTTTCGTAGATTGTGTTACGTATCATGTACTTTACATAGCATATTGTTGTTGTACGTTGCTGCAAACCATGTTCCTTTTACCAAAGACTGTTTTACTCTAGTAAGTCTCAATTGCTCCTTCCACGTGGACGTGCGATTAAACGATTGGCATGAAAATCTAGTGGTCTATAAATGTTTTATCGTAAATCTTTTAGATGATGCTAAAATACTACTCTGGGAGGAGTTATTCGATACCGTTAGTCTAGAGATATTTTCTTTGTGTACAAGTTGGATATTGTAAAGTAAGAATACCTGTGGATAAGACGCAACAATTAGCTGGACAGTGAAACGTTTAGAAGAAAGCACTAAATATAAGCTTACTTTCCATTTTTTGGGGGCAGATACCGGTTCTACGTGCAAACGATGTAATTCTTAATTACACGTAAATATCAAATTAGTTGCACCTTTTTATTGTAATGGTACTTACAGAACGGACTCATATTTTATTATTCTACGTCATGGAAGACATTTGTACAAAGAAGAAAAAGTTCCTTGTGATTATTCTCTAATTTATATATACATATTTTGTAGACTCTAACTCATGTAAATAAACTTGTTTTTAGTAGTATGGCTTTATAAATATTCAACTATACTGAATCCCATTTAAAAATTCAGTTTCTATTCTCTCCCTTTCGATGTTTCTGTAGATATAAGTTCATTGTGACGATATAAAAGTATTTTATTTACTTAAAATAATATACAAAATCCTCTCTCCTGTTATTGAGCGCCTATAGTAGGCTGCTTCTGTGGTGGCTTGTATCTCTTTAAGTAGACAATTTATTTACTTCATTGTTAGATGCACGTTCTGCGTAATATTTTTAGGTATTTTCGTGATAAATGTAAAATTCCAAGCGCATAATTTGATACGTCTAGCTTACCAATAATACTTTTGCTTTATCCAGTGAAAATAAATAAATTCGTTAGATTGATGTTTTAGGTTTCGTCGTTTTAAATCGCATTTCATTCAGACTTAATTATTGATTTACATGCCTTTTCATATGATATAATGATTTTGTACTTTGAGCAACCAAGTATGCATAGACGAAATGTACGAACTTTTGTGTAATAGGGGGACAACCGAACATTCATCCAGGTTCTATCTCGAGTACGGGACGAGGTCGTGTTGGAGGTACGGCCACTAGCACACAAGCAGCACAACTAATAGGCGGTGGAATAACTCCGAATATGTTCACTTCACCCGCTACTGTAAGTACAATTTGACAAAGAATCACATTTTTCTAGTGAGCTACACGCTATCACGGAGAGTTTACTCTCCGAGATAATACGCTGGACGAAACGACTTTCGCAAGCATGCATCTCGCACCTGTTATGCAAAATTCTCGCAATAGCTCGCTACATAAGTTTTGATTAAGTTGACGTTTGAGAGAAAGAGAGACGGAAACTAAAGCAATACGTTTGCCTGCGTGACTTTCGCGCTACAGCTTGGTGTTACTTTCCAGCAATCGCTGGTCCTCGGCAACACTTCTCATTATCCAGTGAATCCCAGCCTGATGATCGGTGACTACGTGACTCCTGGGAACGGCATATCGCCGCAGGCGTATCGGCAATGATCTATGGCAAAATCGTTCCTCGCCGAGTATTCCCGTAAAGTAAAACAGTTACAGAACGACCGTAATAGTTGTAGCAGTATTGGAGACGCCGGCAACAACAGTAAGCAAAGCCGCAAGCTGGTATTTAGCTCCCCAGCCAGTAAGCTTCGATTATCGTCCGCCGTGCGAATTCTAAGTACCGTCGACTTGGCCAACTTTAATCCGGGCTTTGGTCATAGCAGCAGCGTTGCTTATACAAACAAAGGTACAGCTGGCCCCGGGTTTGCGTTTGATTGGAATGTCGCAAGGAATAAGTCCCAGTGGGAGGCGCGTTGGAAAAGACTGCGAGCCGTCCTCTCGTAGTTGTCATTAGTTGTCATACGGTTGATTTTCATTTCGTCGTCTCTCCGAAAAGAAGAAGAAGAAGAAGGTGATCTTCCAGATCGGCGTGCATGCTTGCCAAATCTATCCCGCCCCATCTCCCTCCCCACACATACATACACAGACATACGTGAGAATATGATATTTTTTAATGACAATACAGTCGTCGCCATAGCATAGACATCACTATTTTACGAAGTCTTGACACACAAATTCGCGAAATGATAATTTATACATGGAAGAGAGAATCGGGAATGATCGTTTTGCGATTCTTTCGTTTTAATTCGGTGAACTGAAATGATTTGCGATCGACCGAATGTTTGGTGACAGGCGTATTTTACTAAGCTGCGACGTTGGCTTGACGTTGGGTTTCGATATCAAGCGACTTTTACACGAGTTTTAGACTAGGGAGACCAGCGTTTCGAACCTTTTGAGAAGTGCAAAGAGCAATAATACATTAGGCATACGTTGTAGAAGCACTCTGTGGCATTACCTGTTATTCCGATGTCTCTTGCGCTCGTTTTTTAATCGATGTTTATTTCTTTAGCGTGACAATACGCGCGGAAGGAGTTCTGATGACTTCTCACGAGTATTAGCTATTATCATTTCAGTCCCGAGTACAACCCGTACTGAGGTGTTTTAATCATTTATTGATGTGACTCATCAGTCTCGGTTACGTACGTTTTGTAGGTAAATTGTATATATCGAAATAATGCGAACATATAAGTCGCGGGATACTTCATCCAGAGAAAAAGAAACGACACTGCACTGATCGAACACAATACAAAATCGTCCGAAAAACTATGAGTATAGCGAGTTGTTGCCATAGTGTGTATATGTAATAAACAGATTTGTTACGAATGTACTGTGCATTGGGCAAGAATCGCTCGGAAAAATGGAATCTTATAGTTTTACATAAGACGATCTGTAATTTGTAAGGTATAGCTTTGCGTTACACTTAGTTCTTTTTTTACGTATATTTTGTAGTCGCGAGAAATGTCTGTTTTAAAAGATTCTCACGAATTCTGTCTGAAAATGTATTATGTAAAATTTACATTGTAAATGATAACGATTTAATTTTCACAGAAATAAGTCGGAGTTTTTATCGATTGTAAAACAAATGTATATCACAGATTTGTTTTATTAGGCTATCGTACACGATACTTTTTCCTTATCGCACTTGTAATTTACGTAATTAAAAAGTTGACATCACACCTGCGTTCAATTGTGTGACACGTTTACGTATATTATTGTAACATACCGCGCCGCAATATCACACAGCATCAAAATCTTTGAAGATAGACATTTTTTGCATTGATGATCTGTACGCGTGTTAAGTGATGCTCCGAAACTTATACATGTTCCCTGTACTCATAATAATGAAGTAAAAAAACAAACAAATATACGGCCATAATAATTTTTCATCATTTTTAACCCTTTCCACTCGTGCATCGTGATACGGCGCAAAATCCATTTACCATTTACCATTTTGCTTAATCATTTTTTATTTATAATAATTTTTTTATTAAGCGTTAACTTCTTGATAAGAATGTACTTCTGATCGTATTATATTATTGGTAACACATCTGAGTGCAAAGGGTTAAATTGTTGAAATATCGAACTGTTTAACAGTTTCTTGTGCACGCCTTGGGTGTTATGTCTGGTGTGCGGCGCTATTTCACACCGCATTGAGAATTTTTTACTCCGTTGAATAATTGTGAGAAATACACAATCGTCACTGTGTATGGAACCCGTTGTACATACATACATCTATACAACATACGAATACATATATATATATATATATACACCCTCGAATAATTTCTATATATTGTTTAGGTGTACAAGATAACTCACCGGGAACAATCCAGTGGATTTGTTCCCAGTGGACTATCCTGCATAATACCTAGATCTCGAGAGAACTCTTTTGAGTCCAATTAGTTCTTAAGAACGTTACACTTTGTTTGTTATCTGCACACGCATGCCATTCAATCCTGACACACATACACACACAGACACACCTCCCAGTTACCTCGTCGCCGTGAATATGTATCACTTTTTTGCAGCAGCAACAGTTTATTGCGTGTTACCTTCACCAAGACATCCTTCAGATCGAGAAACTGTTCGACGTGAAAGGCGCATTATGCGGGTCGTTCGCGCGATACACCGGATCGCCGGGCGCATTGGTGTACTTGAAATCAAAGCTAGATGATTTGTACTTATTCATATATCCATACAGGAATCTTTTTCGTGTCTCTCGTCGCGTGCATACACGCGCGAAGGGTGTAAATAGCGCGTGGCAATTTCTCGATGAAGTATTTCTGGAAAGAGCGAAAGAGGGAGTGTCATATGTACGCTTGTTAATACACGCCTCGGCACACACAAATGCAAATCCATCTCGTGACAGGCATTCCACAAGTGCTACTAATACTGCATGGTTTGTTGTTGTAATAATTAATATAAGAACAATTGCTTCTTCCGCCGTTTCTTTTGGGATAGCGACACCGGAAGCAACATCTAGGATGCAACGTCGTCTTCTGCTCTTCTCTCCGCCTCGCGCGCATCACCATCGGAGCACTCCGAGACTCGAAAAATTGCAATATTAACGATGTTCAATATTCGGCGTTTCTGGATGTTGTTTGCGGTGCAAGTCTCTTACATTGATGTGAATGTGTGCGTTTTTCTTTTTGTACCGTTAGGATATCGAATATATAAGACTGCTACGCCGCCCGGAAAAACATATACGCAACAGTACATATCTAATCCCAGTCGTGGTTGATCGTCCCGCTTCTCCTCGTATCGTTTGAATTTAAGAGGAAGAGGTTTCTCTCACATAATTGACATGTACATAATATTCTCGGTTGAGATGCGTTTTCTCAAAATCGCCTGTCTGTTTTAATTGGACCCTCGAACGTTTTCTAAACTGGGGTGTCACTTCGTTAGTTAGCTTTGACTCGTGTGTGCTTTCGGGCGGTACGTTCGAGTATTAAGTAGAGTCCAGCAGTGTTATATAGAAAATCCATGCGTTCCAACGACTGAAAATCATATAAGATATCTCAGGTAGTTACGCGAGCTCGAAGGATGCCTTTACTGCGCTAAGTGTCTAAATTTTGTCTGATTTCTCGAGGTTCGTTTGTGATTCAGCATTACGGACGCAGATACAGATTTCCGTTCACGCTTCGTATCCCGGTGAAGCATAAGCATGGTTTTACACAGGAACATTGTATAATCGCATAAAATCAGAATCATACAAATATAATCTATAGTGTAATTGTGTAGTAAAATTGACCAATCATGCTTGAGATAAGTTATTGTCGAATTGATTGTTTCCTTTGCCATACCTGTGGAACTCTTCAACATGACAATTATTTTTGTCCGATTTTATTCGTGATGTAGCAATCAACGTATAGCGTCTTAAGTTTTTGCCAAGTGTAACGCTGTCTGAATAATTTTAAGCAATTTTAATCAAAATGAACAGCAGCTTGTCTAATCTTATTTTTTAAATCCGTTCACGGGAGTTTGATTTATGTAAAAGCACATAATTTCTATTATGTATTTATTACAGCAAAAAAATTCTATTATACAGAGATAAAAGAAGACCAGTTAGCAATCCGAGACTGTAGTACTTACGAATAACAGGATTACAATGAAGCAGAAACATTGTTCTAGACATTCTACGTATTAGTACAGTATTCATTGTAAATACGACAATATTTTTGCAGCGACTGCAGATTTTTTTATCGCTTGTAAGAAATTCTTTTTCATATGCTATATACGCAAATCTGAGGTAGCGTTTGGTTTAACACGAACAAGTTCAGCGTACGCTCACGCTTATATCTAATTAGTGATTTCAATCAATTTTTAATAAATTTCCTTTTAACGATGCATCACAATAATTTATTGTCAATTATTAGGAGTACTAATTTTATATGGGATATTAAAATTTATATTAAATTTATATTAAAATGGGACATTTCAATGTTTACGTTGATTCGAATGCGATTGCATTACGCTGAATTGTGGGACGTATAATTACATGGATACATAAAGTATATAAGTTTACGATAAGTTATTTGATTTTTAAGACACCCGCCATGACGTGGCAACCTTTGGAATTGAAATTTTGTTCTCTTCTCTTAGAGAGCCTCGTTTTTAATAAAGGTATTTCAACGAATTGTATAGCACGTGTACGTATTTTATGCATCATTCAATCCTTTTACAACGAAGATTGCCAATCGTTGTATTCTTACATTCATATTATCTAATATTATCACACGTGGAATGAAATTTATATATTCTTTATCACTTATGTGTGAGATCAATTATACAGATATAATACATTTAATCTTTCAATATTAATATTTACATATTAAAAACGCCATCACAGTTTCTCCTTATAATTTTACGTAATAAATATATTCTATGTGGAAACATAAAAAGATGCATACTATTAAAATAATACGTGTTTGCGATATTGCATCGCACTATAAACGAATCAAACGATCTTGATCGTATGTAATATTGTCCTTCGTTACACCGAGCATAACTTGCTGGCGTTTCTTTGATATTTAACTCACTCCACTCCGTTCCATCCGATGATGACGTGGGCGATCATCAAGTACAGCGTTATCGTTACGGTGCTCGTTATCATGATGGGAAATCCTACCCTGCAACATGTTACGATAATGACATGTGTTTAGTGTCCGTGTCGTAACGATGGAAAATGGCAAGAGCCGGGGCCGTGACACACTTTTTTCATTACCTACAAGGTGACTTGACAACATCATGGATTGGCTTACTTACTTGGAGAACTGCATGAAGCTGAATTTGTAGCCGTGTTGCTCCGCGATACCCATGCAAACAACATTGGCGGTAGCTCCAATCAAAGTTCCATTTCCTTTAAACACCGTTAACTGTTCAGCCATGTAAATACTAGAAAAGCTGGCGCATCTTAGAAGAAGCGCAACTTGAAAACGCCAGTTTTTTCGTACACGGCATGGCCTTCCTTATCTCTTAACGCGTGACGATTGAATGAATTGAAATAATGTTCCTTAAAGCTTTCACTTTAACGCTTTTATTCTCGAGATTTTCAAGGTACTCAATTCGGATTATTTCGACTCTCGACTTATCAGATTTTCGCAAGCTTCTTACCTCCCATGCAAGCACCGAACGCCAGTGCCCATACCAGAGGCTGCATCGGCAAATCGAGTTCGCGATTCTGTGCCAAATTTGTCGCGATCCTCACCATCATGGTAGTGAGGGGCACGTTGTCGACGAAGGCACTCGCTAATGCCGATACCCATAGCAACAATAGAATGGCGACTGCTAATCGAGATTCCTCGTTAACCGACAGAATGAAATTTTCAGTTAGATTGCCGATCCAATCGATAAGGCCCAGGCGCGAGAGTGCCTGTGAAAGTTTTTAATTAAATTTCTTTTTTTTTCTTCTAATTGATTTCAATGCAATTTTCTTCATCATTAAGATATTTAGTCTTCAAAACACCGTTTCCAATCCAACGAGACTTGACGTGCGATTACAAGAAACCTGTCTTAAAGTAGATGTGACAATTTGACATGAATTTTACTCTTGGATACCTCCATAAGGACGAACAATGATGCGAAGAACAACAAGGTGCTCCATTCGACACGCGCCATGACGCCATCGAAATCCTCACCATCGGCTAGTATCAGAAGCAGCAAGACGCCGATCAGAGCGATCCAACCCAAGGACAGATTCAAACGTGGCACGCTATGCAGGAAGAAGAGCGTGATGACGAAGATCAGCACGAATCCCGATTTCACCAGCAACCATTTATCCCTGATAGGATACTGCAATTGAAAGAGAAAAGAGCATACTCATGAGAGGACGTGTAAATTGCTGCTGCTGCTGCTGATGGGACGTAACGAGACAGCCTGGACACCATGAGGACCCCATTACGTACAACTCACCTTCTCCTGCAATTCCCCGAGTGTAGTCTTGTACTTGTCCAATGTCACGCTCCCCGTCACTAACTTCTTCTTCAGCTGCGACAATAAACGCTGCACCTTCTTCAGCAACGTTTCCCTCACGAGATTTTCGTCCTTGCTGTAATTGGACAAACTCGCTGCCGCCCGTTGCCAGATGGCGATCTCGTGTCTCAACTCCTGCGACGAAAATGTAAAATTAGGATGGAGGAGCGTAGTTTATTGTTCTACGAACTTAACATCACGACGAACGAAGCTACGGTGAATCTACAAAATTCCTTTGACTAATTACTCGGGATCGTCAAGATCAAGTTGCAAATTTCTGTGACATGCGTGCACCTGTACGTCTTGCGGCTCGTTGAACCTGAGGACCGCAGTGTTCCGGAAGAGGTAGCGAAATTGCGCGGAGACCACGATCAACACCAGTATCACTCCGATGCTCATGTGCAACGAAAACGTGCCAAAGTCCACCTCCTGCAAGCGACGATTGCTGTTAATACTTTTAGAACGTTACGTTTCATTCACGCTCGCGTTCCCGCTAAACTGCACTCACCGCGTTTCGAACGTCTCGATTAGAAGCGATGATGACATTAGGCGGATCACCGATCGGCGTCATGGCGCCTCCGATGTTGGAGTAGACTACCATAGCGGTGAGAATCGGGACCGGGTTCAGTTGCATCACCTCGCACAACCGGATGGTCACCGGAGTCATTAGCAGCACGGTTGTCACGTTGTCCAGTAACGACGACAGGAACGTGGTGAATAAACACAGAGCCATGATCAACGGCCACAGTTTGCCGGCGGTTATCTGGCGACACGCGGTGAATAAAATTCATCGGATTACCTTCATAAGGAACATTTTTACTCTGAACAGTCATTATTTTTTTTTACTTTATAAGCGTAGACCGCCAGCCAATCGAATATGCCGGTACCAGCGATGATAGCAACCAGTACCATCATAGAGAAGAGTAGCAGCAGCGTGTCTACGTCTATCCAGGAGATCACCTGATCCATACGTGGTCGCTAAATAAATCGGAAACAATCACTGGATTCTATTTCTTTAATTTTCTCTTAAAGAATTTAATTTCTGTTATGGAACTTACGGAAATTACGAGGAAGTATAAGGGAGTATATCTATATATTTACCTCGTTCAGAATTGCCAGAATCGCGATGGACATCGTGGCTGCTAGCATGGCGGCCAGCGCTCTATGCACAATCTGACACGTTTAGGTGTAATAAAGCACGCTTAGAGAGCTCGATAAAAAAAATTACATTCACATTGCGATAGAGATCAACGTAAGTATTGTTTGCGTGTGCGTAATTACCTCGAATATTATCATGACGTATAGGCAAATTAGAATTAATGCGGCGTACACTATGCCGGCGTTGGTGTACGTCGACGGCAGATCGTAAGCGACAGAGACCGTAAGATTGGACGCTGAATTTGTGCGTAACTTGATGAACATTACGCTGCACGACAGTATCCTGCAAAGCTCAAACATTGCTCAAGTTGCATACATGTAAGCAATAGAAAATGTACGAAAGATATCAAATAATAATGCAATGCAAAAGTAACGTACTGGCTGTCGACGTTCTTTATCTTGAAGACCCTTTGATGCCTCTGTTCGGGCAGGATACTCAGCAAATTCTCGGACGGTATGGGCAAAATCCATACGTCGCTTATGTTCTGAAACTAACAATCGCACGTTTAACAATTATGCTACGACTGAATAATAATAATTGATAGTGACCTCTGCTCTTTTTTCTCTGTTTCAGAATTGGCCGGATTAAGTCGGTGTTCGTCTTGAGCGTAAGTACGAAATAATTAATCACGGATAAATAATTTATATAATAAATTTAGCGATATGTAGTCGTACCTTCGAATTCGACGAGTTGGCGTGGGCGAGCTCACCGGTATCGCAGGTCTCGTTTACCAGGAGTTCCAGCCATATCATCAAATAGGACGTAGATAAATTAGCACGTTGCTCACCCTTCGCTGACGGCAGCAACAATCCATCCACAGTCACGCTGATCTGTTTGCCCGTAATGTACTCGGGCACTCGGTAATCTGAATTGATCTATTAAGGAAAATCTAGATAGGGGAAAAAATCCGATCGCATCTACATGAGATTCTGCTGGAGTCAAGGTTTGCCGAGAGCGCGACGAGACTTCGCGGTTCTCCAGTAATCGTCGAAGGATACTGCCAATTGCTCCACTCGAAACAGAGAGCTGATGCAGTCTGTCGATTCTCTCGCTCTTAAACATCAGTATCACCTGTAACGGATCAATGTGAGAGTAATACAACCGCGATGTCGATCGCACGTGACGGTTTCTCACCGTGAATACCAGCCAGCAGCAACACAGCGTAATTAACTTTAAGTAGCGATAGAACGGCTTCTGCTTCTCCTGCGACGACTGCACATCCTGCCCGTCTTCGTCGATATTGCTCTGACTTTGAGCTCTGCTAGGAACAATGAAGTTACATTTCATGCTGTCTTTGTTCCGTACTTAAGGGGATGCTGGAGTTGCTAGTGAACTATTTTTTCACTATAGCGATGGTAATTGCAGTTTCGAAAATTCTCTTTATTGCTTGTGCAGAATAAAAAATCCTTTTCCACAAATGAAGTATAGATAAGTCCGCTCTACAGGACTTTATATTCAAAATGGAAAAAAGTTAGAAAAGACAAATGCAAGTTTTTAACTTTTTTCCATTTTGAGTAGAAAGTCCTGCAGAGCGGGCTTTCTTTCTATCTATACTTCATTCGTGGAAAAGGATTTTTTATTCTGCACAAGCCATAAAGAGAATTTTCGAAACTGCAATTACCATCGCTATAGTGAAAAAATAGTTCACTAGCAACTCTAGCATCCCCTTAAGGAGAACTATTTTTTCACTATAGCGATGGTAATTGCAGTTTCGAAAATTCTCTTTATTGCTTGTGCAGAATAAAAAATCCTTTTCCACAAATGAAGTATAGATAGAAAGAAAGCCCGCTCTACAGGACTTTATATTCAAAATGGAGAAAAGTTAGAAAAGACAAATGCAAGTTTTTAACTCTTTTCCATTTTGAATATAAAGTCCTGCAGAGCGGGCTTTCTTTCTATCTATACTTCATTCGTGGAAAAGGATTTTTTATTCTGCACAAGCCATAAAGAGAATTTTCGAAACTGCAATTACCATCGCTATAGTGAAAAAATAGTTCACTAGCAACTCCAGCATCTCCTTAAGGAGAACTATTTTTTCACTATAGCGATGGTAATTGCAGTTTCGAAAATTCTCTTTATTGCTTGTGCAGAATAAAAAATGCTTTTCCACAAATGAAGTGTAGATAGAAAGAAAGCCCGCTCTACAGGACTTTCTACTCAAAATGGAAAAAAGTTAAAAACTTGCATTTGTCTTTTCTAACTTTTTTCCATTTTGAATATAAAGTCCTGTAGAGCGGGCTTTCTTTCTATCTATACTTCATTCGTGGAAAAGGATTTTTTATTCTGCACAAGCAATAAAGAGAATTTTCGAAACTGCAATTACCATCGCTATAGTGAAAAAATAGTTCACTAGCAACTCCAGCATCCCCTTAACACCGCACGTTAACGTTTCTACGTTAACGCAATCGTAACAAGCGTCTTACCTGGCTATGGGCTGTGTCCCAAGGGACATGTTTACCACCAGGCACTCTTTCTTCGCGTGATCCATAGATCTGGAAAAGTATTATCGTTAGAAATGTCTCGTTTCTCGCGTTTCCGCGTTACGTTCTTCACTCACTTGCCCTCTGTGAGACGATCGCATTCTCTCTGAAAAACCGCCAGACTGGGATCCAGACGAATCGCCTCCGGTAATTGACTCCAGGCGCGGAGCACCTCCTCGGAGATTTGTCCGAATATCACGGAACTCGAAATGGACGAACATGAACTAATCGGACTGCGCATAACTTTGAGAATATTTTCGTTATCTACTCAAATCGTGATTAATATGTAAATGTTACGTCTTAGAATAGGACTTGGACGACTCGTCAACATAAAGCGCACGTACATACCTGAAGTGTTACGATTGTAGCAAGTCTTCTTGAGAAACGTTCGAGGCGTTTGCAAACCCGTTTCATCATCGCTCGTATCGTTTTGAGACATCGTAACGGTTACCCGAAATTTCGAATTATTATATTCGTTTTGTAATTGTTATCTATCATACGTAAAATTTTAACTGAGCTAAAATTATCGTTAATTTTATTAGAATTTGCACATTTTATTCATACCGCAGCCGCACAGATTGTAATCGTGGCTTCGAAAACACGGTACTATTATAGGAATGAGATTCACATATATTCCCCTTAGAGGTCGTACTGCGTGTTGTTTATATTTTGCACGTGTGAAAATGTACAATCATTTTGCTTTTGCACAACACAGTTAGACCTGTGTAAATTTCTGTAATATATGAAAAAGTTACATATTAAATTCGAACATAGATTAATTTTTTTAACGCATTAATTAAAATACATGAAATTATTACGTATTTTGCAGTTTTATCATAAACAAAATTTATAATAAATTGAAATGGATTATTTTCATTTAGCTTATGCAAGGGAAATTTAAAACATATATATATATATATGTGTATATGTTTAAAAGAGATATTTATTATAGAAGACAGACTTTATACATAAAGTATTTTACTTAATTTGCTTTGTTACATGATAAAAATCTAACTAATAGTATTCGTTCCTTAGCTAACACTTTTAATTGCTTTTGATGCAGTAATGACTAAATTACACAACAGCTGTTCTTTTATATGTACATACATCGTTATAACCAACAGTCGTATATCAAATATATGCAAATACAATGTATTATGTATTGACTTGTTATAAAGAAGCTTAGGACTCTCTCACACTTTTTACACATATAAATAATATAATAATCTTTGTTATGTTACAAGATAGCTGGCTGTTCCATGCGATGAATATCGCATATAATTTACACATTTTTCAAGATTAAATAACAGGATTTCTTAAGCGTTAACTAGTTTTCCCTTCTGCTCGACTTCTGTTTCCTCGATTTCCTTGTTGACTGATTGTTGTTGTTGAAGGGCCTTTATGTCGTTCAACTGATACTTTTGCTTCACGTATGTGTATCGGCAATGGCACCAGTAGACCAGGGAGACGCTCATGTAGGCTCCCAAAGCAACTTCCAGCGCTCGCCTTGGACGACTCGTCAACAGAAACGTGACCAGGCCGCTGCCGATGCCGGTGTAGATGCCGTTCAACATGCTCCTTTTGAAGCAGGGAATCTTCGTGATATCTCGGCCGAGTAACATCACCGGCTTGCGCTTGTCGCTCTCACTCGTCCTTTCGGTATCCATTCCGTATTTTACGTATTCCTGTCACTCGCGGTGACAAAAACGCTTTTACGTAACCTCCAAGAACGATCCGCAAAGTAAGGTTAAGTCAGCGAGTCCGTTCGAATTGCACTCTCGCGCTTCCTTCTCCATTCGTAAGCGCAAGTAGTGCAGAAGGGTGCAAGTCGGTGCAGGTTGGACGAACGAACCTCTCGAGCTTCCTGAAGCTAGCCGCAACGCGCGAATGGTACCGGAATCGTCCGCGCGAGGGCGCCGCGTGTACGAAAATCCGGCGCGTGACGACTCGCGCGCTGATTCGCTGCCGTTGCCGCGGAGGCGTGGAAGAGCGCCGGGTGACATCGGCACGACGCATGTTCCGTGCTATCGAATCCGTGTGACAGGTGGTGCGCGCGGTGCTGATCCGTGCACACTTCGTTCGTGGTCGATCGCGCGAGGACCGCGTCCCGTCGACGGAAACGGAGACTCTCGGTGTCGTTACGCGTAGAAAAGCTGCGACCGCGCCGGGAAAAGGGATACGCGAAGGGTGCGCGAGATCCGTTACGCCTCCGCGCGCAAATAAGAGTACGCGACGTGTACGCGTTTGCGCGTTTACTCGCCGTTTTACTCCACGTACGCGAGCGTGCCCGAGATAGCCCGTCCGTCCGTACACGCGGAAATCGCGGTGACATGCTCGCACGATCGGTGCGTCGCTACTCGTAGGTGCTTCCCGTGTCAGGTTCCTATGATGCATACCACGTACCCGTGCGACTCGCCCGGAAGATTTAGCTGCAGAAGAGGTGAGCACTTCCGCAAAAGTTTCTCCCGTCATCGTACGTCGCGCGTCTCGCCGTATCGTGTCCCTTAACCTATCATCCCTACGTCTGCACGAGCGTTATTTCTATAATTTACTCACGAATTATCGTTAAGTTAAGGGGATGCTGGAGTTGCTAGTGAACTATTTTTTCACTATAGCGATGGTAATTGCAGTTTCGAAAATTCTCTTTATGGC